>NC_057728.1:52352708-52391708 GCF_004010195.1 Chiloscyllium plagiosum
ATTAAAATAAGTACATCCAACAAATCTACAAAACTTATAAAAAATATATATAGCAAAAACAAAAAATTGCCAAAGGCAGTGATTGGAGGAATGTACCCCCATTCAAAGGGGGTACCTACACATTCTACAATCCTACTAACCATCCCAACCACCCTCTCCACTCCTACCAGCTAGGGTCACGCCACGTTCACCGACCACCTGGTAGAGAATAAAAACACCCAAGAGCAAGGTTAGTATTATCAACAAGCAAACTAAAAATAAACATGTCACCCATACCTTAACATAACTTAGAAATTAGCAATACTCGGTCCATCCCTGACATAATTTCACACAACTTATTACCAGAAAAGAGACTCCACCAAGTCCATTTTAAAGAAAAGCAAACCTGAACAGCTCTGTCCTCTATGCCTATTCAGCCGTTCAACTTAAGTCAGCACATCCACAAAGTTCTTTGCTTTCTCTGGTGAGTCGAACAAATGTATGGATCCATTATGACAGATTCGAAGCACTGCTGGATATCTTAAAGAATACTGGATCCCAAGCTCTCTCAATCTCCTCGACGCCATTGTAGGATTTACTTTTCCAGACCACTGCTGCCGAGAAGTCAATTGTTATCCTTTCCTTCTGAGCCTCCAAACCAAGTCTTGAAAAAACATGACCCTGGAGCCGCCACATACCAACGCCTTCAGGTCCCTCCCCTGAGCTCTAGAGGCTTCCATGACCCTCTGCTTGTCTTTATAATGATGGAATCTTACCAGGGCAGGGTGTGGGCGCTGATCTGCACCTGTTTTTTTTGTGCCTCGCTTCCGGCGGGCTCTTTCAATTGTTATCCTTCCCTTCTGAGCCTCTAAACCAAGGAACTTGAGGAACCATTTCTTGAAGATTTCCACCGGTCGCTCACCTTCTGTCCCTTCGCCAACAACGCGCAGGTTCTTTGTTCTGCCTCTGTTTTCAAGATTGTCTACCAGATCCAACCGGACCTGTGTTTCCAGGGCTTCAATCCGGCACTTGGAGGAGTCAGTCTCTGCCTCCACCCCTGCAGTCCGGCACTCAAGCTCATCAGTCCTTTTTCCAGTCTTGCAGCATAGCAGATCCAGGAGCCAGCTTCTCTTCAATTTTTTCCTGGATCTGCCTCCCCAGGGGCTCACGAGATTTGGCCAGCTCCTCAAACAGGGTCCAATGAGTATGCGTGCCCGCTGCTCACCCCCCGGGCAAACTTCCATTTGTGAGTGGTAACAGTTTTTTTTCATTATTCAGTCTGCCCAGACCCTCACTGTTTTGAAAACTTTTACCAGATCTTCTTGTAGCCCTCAGAAATCCCAACTTTCTCATAACTGAAGTGTCTCATCCTTTGGACTGTTCTCATAAACATCATAGACTCTGAATTTTCTACCACTGTCTTTTGAGAAAGAGAGTTCCAGAGACTCTCAAAAAAAATTCTACTCGTCTGTCTTATTTTTAAGCAGTGACTTCCACTTCTAGATTTTTTCCAAGACAGAACATCCTTTCCACTTCCATACTGTCAAAACCCGTCAGGAACTTAAGTGTTTCTTCACAGCTTATTAATTGCCAGCTTTACTTTGAGCTGTTTTTGTATTTTAATATGATTAGATTAGATTCCCTACAGTGTGAAAACAGGCCCTTCGGCCCGACAAGTCCACACCAACCCTCCGAAGAGCAACCCACCCAGACCCATTCCTCTACATTTACCCCTGACTAATACATCTAACACAATGGCACCCAGAGGAAACTCATGCAGACACAGGGAGAATGTGCAAACTCCACACAGACAGTTGTCCAAGGCAGGAATTGAACCCAGGTCCCTGGCGCTGTGAGGCAGCAGTGCTAACCACTGAGCCACCGTGCCACTTCCCTATAAGTACAGGGTATCTTTTTTACATTATAAGTGTTTGTGGTGTTTACCTGTTTGTTGATCAATCTATTTCTAGGACATGGCTAGTTTTAAAATTGCTGCATTGCAGAAAGCTTTGGATGAAAGTGTACCTATATCAGCCCTGGAACGAGCTAATAAGCAGCACAATGAACTCACAGCTAAGTATAGGGATCTGCTGCAGAAAGACAACCTATTGGTCCAGAAAACCACTGATCTAGAGCATTTGGAGGTAAGCAAATGTTGTAAATTTAATTAATCAGAACTGAGGTAAGTTATTTTCACTTTTGTTTCTTGAACATTAAGGGAAACAATCACTTGATAGTTCAGAACATGAAATTGCTGAAAAGAGAGACATATTGCCAGAGCCTCTCATCAGGACAAATGCAAGAATGCCTAATTGCAAACATTTGCAACATGTTAAACAACAGGAGAAAGGGGTGCTGATTGTTTGGCAAGAAATTTTTAAAAACTGCCGATGCTGGAATCCAAAGTAGACAAGCAGGAGGCTGGAAGAAAACAACAAGCCAATTGTTTGGCAAGTCAATTCTAATTGGCCAGAGCATTAGGGAGCTATATGGTCCCCATGCTCCATTGTAATTTAAGTAATTTAAGAAAAGCACCAATGCTTGAATGTGTTCCCTTGTGTGTAGAGAATGGATCCTTGTGTATGAATATCTGTTGATTATAATGAGCATAAATAAACCATATTATGAGCTTGACTAATTGCTGTTTGAGAAAGTGAGGACTGCAGATGCTAGAGATCAGAGCTGAAAAATGTGTTGCTGGAAAAGCGCAGCAGGTCAGGCAGCATCCAAGGAGCAGGAGAATCGACGCCTCGGGCATAAGCCCTTCTTCAGCCGAAGGTGTCGATTCTCCTGCTCCTTGGATGCTGCCTGACATGCTGCGCTTTTCCAGCATCACATTTTTCAGTGCTAATTGCTGTTTGATGTGATTTTTTGATTAGACAGCATTTCCTAAACAACCCTGAAAGTGCCAATAGCTAAGATGATTTGCAAGTTAAAGTAAATCAGGCAGGGACATAATGTGACTCATTTCCTTTTAGTAGAGGCAACAGACACTCTTGCACAGGGACCTGTTTTTTGAAAACAAAAGGAGTATATTCAATAAAGCCAAAATACTGTAAATGCTGATAGTCTGAAATACACACACACAGTGCTGGGGAAGTATGTCTTGCAGCATCTGTGGAGAAAGAAACAGTTCATGTTTTGAGTCCAGTGTGACTTCTTCAAGCCTTGGTTCCTATTTTAGTTACCTGGAACCTTGGTGAGTCTGTGATGTTCTGTTCTTTTCTCCATGTCAATTTGAGTTGTCTTGCCTCAGACAAATCAGCAAGCATTTCCCTCATTGTGTAAATTGTTGCTGTCAACTCTTGTACTTATGCTAATGAATACCAGATGAAAATATTTCTCTTTTCAATAACATAGGTAAAGGTGTATGAGCAATATGTAAAGGGCATTGCTGTTGCAGTATTCACATATTGAAAACATATTGTTTCGGAAAATAAGATGAGAGGAGTTGCTTTTTACATTTTTGTGCCCTGTATTTGGGAAACTGAACCTTTCAGTAAGTGTTGTTTTTAAGTAGTGGGGTAGATGTTGCTTTTACTGTCTGACTGTTAAAGAAAGGAATGGATTGGGAGCATCACCCAGTTGTTAAATACTATATGTAATTATCCTTCCAAGTGAGCATATGAAATGAGAGCAGAAGTAGACTCTTCATCCCTCAAGCGGGCTCCGCCATTTTATACGATCATGGCTACATTTCAAATTCCCATCTACCTTGGATAACCCTTGATTCCCCTGACAAGCACGAATCTTCAACATCTACTTTAAAAGTATTCAAAAATATTCCATTGATTTAAATGCTTCTGTTACTATTGTGCAATGACTTGATTGATTTTCTTTTTTGCATTCCACAGAAGAACAAAATATTGTACCCACTACTGGTCAAACACTTTAGGAAGGATCTGAGGGTCTTTGAGAGGATGCAGAGAAAGTTTATCAGAATAGTTCAAATCATGATTTGAACACATTTCTGTATTCAGAATAGACTACAAAGACAAAGCTATTTCCTATTTGTTTTTGGACATACTGTTCAATACTACTAACAGTTGAGATACTGGCAGAGATGTTAGCAATAAGGAGGGTTTCAAAGCAAAACAAAAGGATGAGTTCAGTGTGTCACAGTATGTTTTTCTTTCAGGGTGAAAATACAGTGCTACGCGAGCAAATCAGAGCCTTAAACAAGGAACTGGAAATTACAAAGGAAAAGCAGCACACATTGGAGCAAGCCTTAGAAGAAATAGAGAAGCTAGGCAAGTATCATATTACTGTGACAAACCCAATTTATTTCAAATACAAGTATACATCCATGTTGTAAACATGTTATATGTCTCCTGTTTAATTTGATGTTTACTATTTTGCATTTCTGCAAAACCTTAATTTTCCTGTTATTATAATTTGATTTTGAAATGTTGGCAAATGGGTAGGACCACACTTGTTGCCTATCTCTAGATGTCTGAGACCTTTAGGCACTGCTGCCCTTGTGAGGATTGTGTTGTTGCAATCGTGATGTGGAGAATTCTAAAATGGTAAGTTGTCTTGAAATAAATTCAGGAGGTGATAATATTTCCACAAGGGATTCTTTCTCCTGCTGATGAAGTAGATACTGCTGTTACTGGAGAGTAATAATAGTGGGCGGCACGGTGGCACAGTGGTTAGCACTGCTGCCTCGCAGCACCAGAGACCCGGGTTCAATTCCCGCCTCAGGCGACTGACTGTGTGGAGTTTGCACATTCTCCCCATGTCTGCGTGGGTTTCCTCCGGGTGCTCCGGTTTCCTCCCACAGTCCAAAGATGTGCAGGTCAGGTGAATTGGCCATTTTAAATTGTCCGTAGTGTTAGGTAAGGGGTAAATGTAGGGGTATGGGTGGGTTGCGCTTCGGCGGGTCGGTGTGGACTTGTTGGGCCGAAGGGCCTGTTTCCACACTGTAAAGTAATCTAATCTAAAAAAATAACTTGGATGAGTTCTTATAAAATATGTTTGTTGTCCTGAAAACTGGCAGGGGAAGATCCAGAGGAGTGAATTGATCAAAATGCTGTGTCCAGCAAGCATAGTGTTGAACTTCTGGAATGTTATTGTGGCTGCAATTAATTGTCATAGAATTGTCTCATGGGTAGGACCAGCTTTTTGAATGAGTATTATGTCTTTTCCTGACTCTCTCAGCTATTTCTCATAACATTGCACAATGTTTCTCTTTAAATATTCATTTAATATTCTCTTGAATACCTCAATTGAACCTGCCTACGTCACACTTCCAGCAACTGTATTCCAGACCGTAAATTACTTAGTTAATGAAAAGATTATTTTCTTACATTGCATTTGTTTGTTTTGTCAATAACTTTAAATCTGCCCTCCCCACCCCCACTCCCACCTCCGTTGTTGAACCTGCAATGAATGGAAACTGTTTCTGCCTTGCATCTCATCCAGGAAAACAGTCCCAATTTCTCCAATCAGTTTTCATTACTGAAGTTCCTCATCCCTCGATCTATTCTTGTAAACCTGTTCTGTATTCTCAAATGCGTTTATATCCTCCTGGAAGTCTGGCATGCAAATCTGCACACACTCCTCCAACTGAGGTCTAACTAATCATCAAATGTGTTCAAAGTCTAATCAATGATGACCCTTAGACACTGTGCATTGAATGTCAAAGGCAGTGATTGTTTGCGATTAAGGAAAGGAATGTAAGACAAGTCAAAAGAGGTTGTGGTGGTCTGATGGTAACACCACTGGACTTTTAGTCTGTTAACGAGGACCATTGTTCTGGGGGCATGAGTTCAAATCCCACAGTGGCAAATGGTAAAATGTTATCAACATCATGGCATAATGGTAATGTCAGTGGACTAGAGATTCAAAGCTCCCAAGCTCATGCTATGGGTTCACATCCACCTGATGGGGTTTAGTTGAATAAGTCAGCAATTCAAAGCTAATCTCTGTCTCATAAGAAATTATGTTAAATGATGAGGTTGTTGCAGTGCAGTGATATCTCTGAGCCAAGAGCTCAGGGTTCAGCTGTTTCAGAGGTATGCAATAACATCTGGTTGATTAGAAAATATCTATGACAAGTGATAGACAGAGGAAAGTACCAGTTTATTCTGTTTGTCACACATAACATGTATTCCTCAATATAAGCAGAATCCTTATAGCCTCCTGCAAGAGGTGTAAAACTGTATGAATATTAGTTGAGCAAGGATCCTGATCCCTATTGTGATTAAAACTCTCCAGGTGACCAATGATTATCTTTGTAGGTCATTTGTTTGGCATATTGCTTGCCACTTGCTAGCTCAAATCTGTATGTTACCAGATTCCGTTGTAGCCCAGCATGGGCTGCCTTATTATTTGTGGAGCTAAACATTATTCGTTTATCAGCTGTTGCACTTGTGTTCTGGAGATCCAGTGGCTCTGCAGGAATAAGGGCCATTAGAGTAACAGCTAGGCTATTTAGGACTGAGATGAGAGGGTGGTGAATCTTTGGAGTATTTCCCACCCTCACCACCAAGAAAGATGTGGAGGCTCTGTCGTTGAAAATGTTCAAAAAAGAGATTTATGGTTATTAAAGACATGAAACAATATGGGAATAATGTGGGAATTGGCTTTGAGATAAAGGTTCAGCCATAATCCAGTTAAATAGTAGCATACGCTTAATGGTCTGAATGGCCCATTCTTATTCCAGTGCTCCAATGGAGCATGGAATTAACTTTGGTGAACTAGCCATTAGTGAGTAGGCATTGTTTAATGACACCCCATCACTAACCGGGTGGTGCTGATTTGGTTCAAGCTACCTAGTTTCTTATAGGTACTTAACATTACTAGGAAATGTTCTAAACTATCAGGGAAATGCCAGTTTTGTAGCTCTTATTTGTATGGCTTGACTATGAGAGCAACTATCTTCAACATTCTGACTGGGCTCCTGTCAGGGCTAGTATCTTTGTGGGTATACTCAGATGCTCAAATGATATGAAGTAAGCCAGATTGGACATGGGCTTCTAAGAAAGTCTGGATCAAAGGATGAGCTGAGTACAACCATCTAAGGCTCATCAGAGTTGACGATGTGGATGCTCATGGCATGCAATACCACCATTCTTGACTCTGCATGTACGATATACAGAGGAACCTCAATTGTCCGAAGGACACGGACAGGAGTATTTCATTTGGTTAATTGAATTCCGGATAACTGAATGCTGGATAACATAGTTTAGCCGAGCAACAGGACCTTGCGACCCTGCCAGAAAATCCAATATTCCGATAATCGAATGCCCGATAATCGAGGTTCCTCTGTATAGGGCCTAATTAATTGATTGCAATTTATTGTACTGCAGATTAGATAAATTCTATTATGTTGAAGGCTCAAACAATACAGTGGCAATGTCCCTACCTCTGGGCTGTACAGTTGAGGTTCAAGTCCCACCTCCCCCAGTCATTTATTATAATATGTCACATTAAAACTATCAAAATTCTAATATGTTTGAGCGTTCGTAATAGATAATACTTCCATGTTTTCTGTTCTGAGCTAACTTATAAACCTAATAAAAGCAATTAAGGGTTTTGGTTTTATTTTTGGAGGACCAACTGCCATGGATAAAGAAACAAAAGCAATTACCAACAGTGAAATTGTTTCCATCTCCAAGAAGATTACCATGCTGGAAATGAAGGAACTAAATGAACGGCAAAGGGCAGAACATGCTCAGACGATGTACGAACATGTGCGTGACACGCTAAAGCAAGTTGAAGAACGAAACTCTGAGCTTGAATCCAAATTCTCTGAAGTATGTTGCACTTTTAAAATATTTGTTTGTGGGGAAAATCAGTTATAATAAACTTGTTGGCATTCTGGTTAAATGTTGTAACAAACTACCACATGGTATGAAAATTGTTTCAGAGAGCCATTGTTAGCGCAATTGTCCAAATGTCTTTCCTCTGTATTGTAAAATTCTGTGATTGCATACATTTTTATTCCTTTACATTTGTTGGTTGTGATAAATTTTTAATAATCTGTTGATCTGTTATCGGGCAATCGCTCGCTGTTTCCTGACAGTTCAGGAACAAACTTGGTGATCAGTAATTTCCAAAAGTATTGTTCAATTCATTCTTCGGTTGGTCCTGTTTGTTAACTGGTAGTCTTTTCATACCTGAGCATTTTATCATGTAATCTTTATTGTTTGCATAAAGAGTTGTGGCTTCTACTTACTTGTTCTTTAATGAGATTTGCTCTATATACATTTTTAAGATGTGACATTCTATAGAGCACAGGCTACGTAAGAAGGTAACATATGAAGGAGCAGTAGTAGGCCATACTATCAGTAAGATCATAGTTGATCTTCAACGTCAATTTCACTTTCTCTTTAACTTCCTCTATTCCTTGATTCACTTAGGGTCCAAAATCTCAGCACCGAATATACTCAATGAGTGACCATCCACAGTTTGCTGGGGTACAAAATTCCAAAGATTCAGACTTGTTGAAAGAAGAATTTTCTCCTCATCTAAAACATGACTGTCCCTTATTGTTGTATTGTTGTGGTATTGGACTTTTTGCTTGCTGGCTGAAGAGCCAATAAGGGACTTGTGCTGGGTGTGTTTGGAGGGTATTGAGGTAAATAAGGGTGAGTTTTCTGGGTCTGTAAACTATACAGGGAGTTGGTCTGCTGTGTTGGAGAATCATGGTGGGCCTTCTAATCAACTCACCTCCTTTCCCACCATGGTTCTCTCATACCATTCAGAATCTTTCAGAATCCACTGCAAACCAAATCTCTTATTTAAAGATGTACTGCCCTTGTAAAGTCACACATGTTCAATGTGCATTTGCAAGCCACGAAGATGCACAGGTCAGATTTTCCAGCATCCACATGAAAATGCAGCCCTAGCAGTTTGCAAAGACAATGAAGCCTCTGAGTTCAGACTTTAATTTATAGCAAAGAGTCTGGTTTCCATTTGGCAGATATTTTAATAGCACAATAACCTTGTTTCACTGATAATACTCTTGTAACTTGGAAGTCACATTCTGGGCAGTTAAGTTCATAGTCAAGGCTGACACTTCAGTATGGTATTGAGGCACTGCAGCACTGTCAGAGGTGCAGTTAAACTGCTATCCTGTCTATCCTTTCAAATTTAGGATATAGGATTTAAAATATCCTATAACACTGTTTGATGTTATCCTCCATGTCCTAGCCAATACTTATTCCTCATGTTACAAAAACAGATTATCCAGTCATTATAATATTCCTGTAAGTGGGAACTTGTTTGCAAGTTGGCTGCTGTTTCCGATATTTCCACAGTGAATGCATTTCAAAAGCACTCCATTGACTATAAATGCTTTGAAACAGACAATCAGATCATCATTTATTTCATTTTCTTTTTTATATTTCTAATATCTCTAAAACAAATTAGCTCACTTTTGTTTGGGTAACTATGCTGTGAGCAAAATGGTTGTCCCATTTTCCCTAGATAATAATTTTTAACAATACTTAATTGCCTATAAGCTGTCTTAGAATTCCCTAAGCTGGATGAATGTGAGTCTTTTGTCTATTATCAAGACATGAAATTTATTCTGTCTAATGCAACAAAGTTATTGGTAGTTTTGTGTTTCATTCCAGGTTGCAAACTTGTGAATCACTTTCCTATGAAATTTTCCTTACATTCAGTGAATGGGATATAAAATGGATGTTTGTCTTTTTTATTGACATGTCCATTTGGCAGTAGTTTTCTTGTTTTTATTATCTATTATCTACAAAGTATGCGTTGGTAGTATGATGGAATACTCTCCACTTACCTAGATGGGTGCTACTTCAACAACACTCATGAAGCTTGACCCCACTGGGGATAAAGCAGTCTGCTTAATTGGCAACCCCATCCACCATCTTCAACATGCACACTCTTCACCATCAATGCACAGTGGAAGCAGTGTGTAGCATCTACAAGATGTACTACAGTAACTCACCAGGGCCCCTTGACAATACTTTCCAAAATGTGACCTTGATCATCTCAACAGATAAGGGCAGAAAATACATGGGAACACCACCGCCTGCAAGTTTCCCTTCAAGTTGCTTACTATCCTCACTTAGAAATATATCACCCATTCCTTCACAATTGCTAGATTAAAATCCTGGAACTCTTTACCAGCACTCAGAGGATAGTGTGTGTTTGAAACAACTTGCCAGAGGAAGTGGTGGAGGTGAATGCAATTTGCAACACTTAAGGCATCGAGATGGGTTAATGAACAAGAAGGGGTTCATTTTTGGTTCATATGTGCCAAATGCTGGCAAATGGGATTAGATCAAATAGGGATGTCTGGTTGGCGTGGACGAGTTGGACCAAGGGGTCTGTTTCCATGTTGCATGTCTCTGTGACTATCGGGATTCAAGAAGGCAGCTCTACCACGTCCTTCTTCAAGACTTTTGGGGATGGGCAATTAATCCTGGCCAAGTTAGCACGTCCACATCCCAAGAATGAATAAAAGGGGGAAAATAATTTAATGTATTCTCTCCTGCTTTTTTGCCAGGTAACCAAAATAAATCTGGAGGCCCAGAGAGTGGAACAAAACCTAAGAGATGAGTTGGCCAACAGTGTAAGCCAAGCAGTGAGTAATGCAGACAGGAGCCGCATCACTGAACTGGAGAAATCAGAATCTGAGTTAAAAGTTGAGGTGTCCAAGTAAGTTAATAGTATTGTAAAATGAAATTTTGTTCATTATAATTTGAATTAAGAGACAGCAAGTTGTTTGTTGACATGTACCCTCCATCCCCAAATCTTTTTTTGCGATCATAATTTGAAGAGTGGGTATGTATGGACATGTCTTAAAAGGGACTTCCCAGAGCAAAACAACTTTGAAATGCATTCATATTTAATGTAAAGAAATGATAACAATATTTGTGGAATGCTCTTATCCATCAGGTTAAGAGATGTTGCAGATGTAGCAAAAATGCAAGTTGCAGCCTTGGAAGCCCGCCAGCAGTCCAGGGAGAAAGAGGTGCAGGCACTTAGGAAGCAAGTACTTGATTACCAGGTTAGGGCATATTTCGCACTTTTACATTTTAACAAAATGTTTTTCTTTAAGAGGCATATTAAAAATGTTATTGGTCAGACTTTACGCTAATATTTTAAATTGCCACTGAGGGATCTTCAAAATAAATAGTGATTTAATTAGTTCAGGATTTCTCTTTGCAAATAAGATGCTTTTGCAAAATACTGATAAAAGTGTTAACCTGTGTTATCTTTTGATAGCGCTTTGTGATTACAACGTTTGAGTCGATTGCAGAAGGCTTTTAAGAGTTGGTTTATTTACATGTTGCATACTATAACTTCACAGTTTATGTAAAAGCACAAAGAGAGCTATACTTCAAACTATGAATTAACTTAAGAATAGAGTGCTTGACTGGTCCAGTGTTCTTCACTTCAAATCTCACATATGAGAATTTTAAAAGAGTGTGCCACATCATCCACAAATGCCTCCCATTAAAAGAAATTAATGAATTTTACATCAGCTTGATTATATTTGTGAATTTTTAACCATCATTAATTGCTGTAATTTTAAAAAGATTTTCATTCATGGAATGTGGGTATTACTGGCTGGATCAGCATTCGTTGTCTATCCTTTCATTGCCCAAAGGGCAGTTGAGAGTCAACCACATTGCCATGGGTCTGGGATCACACATTGGCCAGACCAGATAAGGATGGCAGATTTCTTTTCCTAAAGGATATTAGTGAACCAAATAGGTTTTTCCTGACAATCAGCCTTGGTTTTGTGTTCATCATTAGACTTATATTTCCAGATTGTTATTGAATTTAAATTCCACCATCTGCTATGATGGCATTTGAACCAGGTATTTAGAACATTGCCTGGGTCTCTGCACTGAAAGGAGTCTAGCGATAATATCACTAGACCATCGCCTCACCCGAGTTCAAAGTCTCATCTAGTTCACTAGCACCCATTTGAAGAGGTAATCTGTCGTCCTTACCCAGTCTAACTTGCTTGTGCCTTCGGACCTATCACAGTATGGCTGACTTTTAACTGACCACTTAAGCAAGCCGTTCAGTTCTAGGGCAAACAGGGATAGGCAACAAATGTTTACCTAGTCAGAGACATCTGGATTCCATGAAAAACTTTTTAGAAGTTCTTAGCCCATGTGAGAACATGAAAAATATTGTACTAGATAGAGACACTTTAAATCTATCTTAATTTGTTCAGAATTTAGCAGGGTTACCTTTGTGTTTCAGTGGGCTTTCAGTACTTACCAAATGTAGTTCAAATAAATTAAAGTTGTCTCAATTTCTGTTAAATCATTATACACAATCACACATTCCAGAATGATTTGGGATTTATTTTTGTCATTTGTACATTATCAGTGATGTGTTAAGGGACCTTTACATGTTTTTTATTATTGATTTTATTGATGGGTTAATTTACCAATGGAGATAAAAGATAACCTTCACACGATATAACTGTGTACATGATCTATGTGTTTGACACTGATCTTGGGTCTCTACAGTGCACAATCCCTATCACTAATTTTCTTAAGCAAAATGCTGCAGTTGCTGAAAATCTGAAATAAAATATTGGCAAATTCCCAGCAATGCAAATGGCAACTGTCGGTGGAAAATGGAATAAATGTTTTGCTCTTAGTGGAGAGATTGAAGATGCTGGAGTTATTCTTCATAGAGAAAAGAACATTTGACAAAATTCTTTGCAATCATCAAAGTTTTTGATATAATAAAAAGGAGAAATTGTTTTCAGTGTGCAAAGGTTCAGTAATAATACAGGGAAGTTTTCTGGTATTAAGTAAAAGCAGTGGGAGCAGCATGAAGAACACAGAGATTCTTTTGATCTAGAATGCATATTTGAAACAGTCACAAAAAAGATTCAAAAGTAACTTTCAAGAGGAAAATATAAATAACTAAAGGGAAAATATTTATTGAACTGTGGGGAAGAGCAGAGGAAGAGTTCCAGTTAGACACCCCTTTCAAAGAATCTGAACAGGCACATAGAGCCAATTGGCCTTTCTCTTTTCTGTGTCATTTTCCAAATCTAGCTCGATGTCTATTTCGGATGAATTCTTCCATTGCTGGTGTATGTCCTGTAGAGGATATTCCAGCGTTTGATTTTTTAAAAATTAACATTCTTAAACCCCATGAACATGAAATCATCAAAATAAATTGCTAAGAATTGCTCAAAATGTCAGATTGCCCACTATCGACTATAGATTGTCTATATAAATATCTGTTCATGATATTCTTCTCATTCAGGCACAGTCAGATGAGAGAGCTCTCATTGCAACATTGCACCAACACATTATCGCGTTGCAGGTGAGTGAAGCCACTGCTGTTAGCAAGCTGCAGGCATTTGCAAGCAAGCTGCAAAAAATGGAGGCCTGCAACCTGCGGCTGATGCAGAAACTGGATGAGAAGGATCAGACCCTTTTCCACACCCGACTAGAAGGCAAGAACAAGGCTAAGCACCTGCGGCAAACTATTCAATCCTTGCGAAGGCAGTTCAGTGGAGCCCTGCCTCTTGCACAGCAAGAGAAATTCTCAAAGACTATGATGCAGCTACAGGATGACAAGATGAAGATCATGCAGGATGTTAAACGTTCCCAAGAGGAGAGGAGAGTGGCAGAAGACAAGGCATTGGAACTGGAACTGAAGCTGAAAGGGCTAGAGGAATTGATAGGATCACTAAAGGATGCAAAAGGAGCACAAAAGGTTGGAAAGTTTTAAAACTGAATTTTGTCTTAACATATGATGAACTGACAGACTTCTCATGATAAAACAAAGAATTACGAGTGCCAGAGATCTGAAACACAAACAGAAATTGCTGGAGAAACTCAGCAGGTCTGGCAACATCTGTAGATAGAAATCAGAGTTACCATTTTCAGTCTGCCATTCTGAGAGACGTTGTCAGACCTGCTAAGTTTCTCTACCAGTTTATGTTTTTGTTTCAGACTTCCTGTGACCTTGCTTTTGGGAAGTCAGTTTTTATAGTCAAGTGTGACTGAAAGTAACTCTGACTTTTACACGAAAGATACAATAGATCCAAAGTGATTACGGACAGCATTGTGCTAACCAGTATATTGGAGATGATGTGGGACATTCTTTAAAGGGATTAGATTCCCTACAGTATGGAAACAGGCCCTTCGGCCCAACCAGTCCACACCGACCCTCCGAAAAGCAACCCACCCAGACCCATTTCCCTCTGACTAAAGCACCTAACACTATGGGCAGTTTAGCATGGCCAATTCACCTAACTTGCACATCTTTGGATTGTGAGAGGAAACCGAAGTATCCAGAGGAAACCCATGCAGACATGTGGAGAATGTGCAAACTCCACACAGACAGTTGCCCGAGGCCGGAATCGAACCAGGGACCCTGGTGCTGTGAGGCAGCAGTGCTAACCACTGAGCTACCAATCCCGCCTGATACAGGCAGGAATTGTGGAATGGTTACAGTAGAGAAGGACGCCATTGTCCCATCATGATTATTTCAGCTATCTGAGAATTGGTGCTAATTTCCTGCCTTTTTCCTACCTACATATTGTTTCTATTTAAATAATCATCCCATGCCGCCTTACTAAAATCAATAATTCTACCCACCATATTTAAATAAATATTTAACAATCAAATGGCTACAATCCATGAAGGATGCTCTTTGAGCAGAGAGAGAAAACCCTGCTCCATCTTCTGTTTTGCCAGAGTTGCAACCTCTTCCACAATCCCTGAAATCCTTGCTAAAATCTTCATATTCTCTCTGCTCAGTACGCCCAAAGTCCTTCACCAGGTCTTTACTGGCCTGGGAGCAGGTTCAGCAGTATCTACTACCAAGCTCTGGGACTGAGTGTGATGCTGGAAAAAGCACAGCAGGTCAGGCGGCATCTGAGGAGCAAGAGAGTCAATGTTTCGGACATAATCCTTCATCAGGACTGGGTTACGCTAGAAATGTCGACTCTCCTGTTCCTCGGATGCCACCTGACCCTTGCTTTCTCCAGCATCTGCAGTCCTCAATATCTCCTAAGCTCTGGGTATGCCAGACTGCAAGAGTCACCAGTAAATCTGACTATTTGGCATCTCTGAAGGATAGGATACTTTCCCAGTGAATGACAAAACCCTACTCTGCCCTTATTATTACCATCCACAGATATATCAGTGCAGGTAGATCTGTTGTTCTTTGGTCGGTTTTCATCTGCCTTTTTAGTTGGGTTACAAGTTGTCAGCTACCTGTAGAACAAAATCTGACTGGAAGATTACCAAGGGTAGCACCTAAATATTAAAAATATTTGATAAATCAAAAGATAGGAAGGTTGGAAAGGGTGGTGGGGAAGCTTGGTTAACTAAGGATGTCAGTATAATTGTGAGAGATTACCTTGACCTGGAAAAGCAAGCAATCAGTTTGGGCAGGATTGGGAGTTAGGTATTACAGGTAGTTATTTATAAGAGTAATTTCTAGGCTCCCTAACACTAATTACCTTGGTGTATCCTAGAAAAACTATTTGGGGATGTAAGAAAAGTACCACAATAATAATGGGTTATTTCAGAATATTTGTAGATTAGGCAAGTCTGAATGGCAAAAGTAGCCTGGGAAATTAGTTCAGAGGGTACTTTTAAGATGGTTTCTTAGGATAGTGTGTTTCTTAGGATAGGTTGGACGTACTGGGCAGAGAGAGTTTGAATATTTTAGCAAGGATTTCAGGGGTTGTGGAAGAGGTTGCAACTCTGGCAGAATAGAAGACAGAGCAGGGTTTTCTCTCTCTGCTGAAAGAGTATCCTTCATGGATTGTAGTCATTTGATCGTTAAATATTTATTTAACCAAGGAGCCAAGCTATCCAAGAGCTGATAATGAGCAGGATGACAGGATTAATTGATAAAATCTTAGTGAAGAAGCCTCTAAGTTACAGTGATTGTAATGTGATTGAATTTCATGTTCAGTTTGAACGAGAATAATGAGCCTAAGATTAGTGTTTAAATCTGAATCAAGGTAATCATAATATTGTGTGATAGCAAAAGTGAAAACTAGTTAAAAAACTAGCTTAAAGAAAGGACAGTCGAAATGCTGTGGCAGACTGAAGTAGAATTTTAATAATTCTCAGCAAAGATTTATCCCTGCTTTTTTTTTGAGAACGATACATCATCCATGGTTAAATAGAGAAATGAAGGATAGAAACAATCTGCAAAAAATTAAAAACCAGCAAAGAATAAATTTTTAAAAGGGAGAAAATAGAGTACAGAGGAACCTCGATTATCCGAACAAGATAGGTGGTCACTATTTCATTCGGTTAGTTGATTATTCGGTTAGTTGATTCAATGCCTTTCGTCTGGGGCTGGGAGTTTTCTGTTCAGTCCGCGATCCGTTCAGGAGACGAGGCAGCAGCACACCGCGCGTGAGCCCCTGCCCGCCCCTCAACCCTGTCCAACACTGAACCCCCATGCACCCCCGCCCCTGCCCCCACCCACCCCCCTGACCATTTTGAAGAACACCTCTACTCAGTCCACAAGCATGACTCTGACCTTCCAAGGACCTGCTATTTCAATGCATCAGCTTGTTCCCATGCTCTCATACTCTGTCCTAGACCTGCTGCAATATTCTAGTAAAGCACATCATAAGCTGAAGAAACAACACCTCATTCTTCACTTAGTCACTTAATGCTCTTCTAGTCTCGACATTGAGTTCAACAATTTCAGACCATGAACTCTTACCTTTATTGTACTTTAACAAGATGAAACAGGTCAAATGCTACAGGAATCACTGCTAGGGCCTCAGCTATTTGCAATATTTTGCAGTGGCCTGGTTGAACTGGTACATGAATCACAAAAAGTTTAGTATGCAGGTACAGCAAGTAATTAGGAAGGCAAATGGAATGTTTGTGTTTATTGCAAGGAGGAACGGAATATAAAATTGGGAACATTTTCCTGTGTGTTCAGGTCCTTAGTGAGACCACATCTGGAGTACTCTGTACAATCTCAGTCTCCTTATTCAAAATAAAATGTAGTTAGATTAGAAGTTGTACATTTGATTCATTCCTGAGATGCATCACTTCACCCATGGGAGTGCCTACTGTAGTTTAAAAGAATGAGAGGTGATAATGTTGAAATATGTATAATTGAGAGAAGTGCAACTGAGATCATTACCAGATTATTCATTATCCTATTGAATAGCATACTCCTGCTCTTTGCTTCATATGTTCCTATCGAAGTCTTCAGGTGAAATGGAATTAGGGTGCAGCGTATAATTTTTAAGACTTGAAGATCCCGCTGTTGGACTGGGATGGACAAAGTTAAAAATCATACTACACCAAATTATAGTCCAGCAGGTTTATTGGAAGCACAAGCTTTCGGAGTACTGCTTCTGTTGCAGCAACCGCCTGATGAAGAAGCAGCGTTTCAAAAGTTAGTGCTTCCAAATAAACCTGTTGGACTATAACCTGGTGTTGTGTGATTTATAATTTTTAAGTTATACTTTATTTATTCCACATTATTATTAATATTAATATTAAATAATATTATTAATAAATAGTAATACCACTTTGGCAAGATACGGAAATATGGAGACTTGATAGTAGACCTGATGGTCTGTATTGCAAAGAAGCTGCTATATTCCAGACATGCTAAAAGATGCAGTATGAAACGACCACTTTGCCATCAGTTGATGGGGATGATTGTAACTTAGGGAGTTTCCATTCTAAATAACAACATGGGAATTTATAGGGAGAAGTTGATAGCAGGTGCAAATTGAGTAAATTCTGTTGTAGTTGTTAGTGTTAATGCACTGAGTTTGTTTGAGGAGTTGCACATTTGACAAATTGGCTGACAATTTGTACAAATGCCAATTTAAGCAATGGTGTTTTCAAACTTTTGATTTTGCATGTTTTTCCAGTTTTAATTATCATAAATTTCCTGTGTCATTATGTTCACTTTATTTTCAACAGGTAATTGAATGGCACAAAAAAATTGAAGAGCTCCGTCTCCAAGATCTCAAAACAAATCGATGTATAAACAAGCAAAAAGAAGAAATAACTTATTTAAACAATGTAATAACTGATCTGGAGCACACCATCAACAATCTAGAAGAAGAGACGGTTCAACAAAACAAGGTGAGCATCATCAGTCCGTGACAATCATTTGCATTGTTAGACCACAAAGACCACTTCATCCGTCTGGTTCACTTGCCAGTTACAATTGTACATAATCTCAACGATCGCTGGCAGTTAGTCCACAACAGGTCCAGGCATGAACCCAATAATACCCTGACGGTAGTGAAGAATTTGGGAACCACAGGTTCAAAGTCGCCTGTTTTTCCCAAGGAGGCTGCAGTCATAGCTCAAATTACTCATAAGATATCTCAGAATGCTGTTTTTTTTTTAATTTAAGCTAATTTCATTTGAATGAATCAATACTAACTGCTTTCACCAACTTCTTAGGAAACCTATTACATAGTTTGACCATTTGCTTTCTTTACCCAATTCCAACAGCTCCATGAAGAGCGGCAGATAGCATGGGATCGCAGAGAGTTAGAACTACAACATCAGTTGGATATGTATGAACATCAACATAACGAAATACTGAGTGCAGCTCAAAAGGTGGATGTGTTCTTTGGCTTATAGACGATGCATGTAAATTTTAGGATAGGGTGAAAATTGCAATGACTTCTTCAATTAATCAGGTCAAAATATTCTGTAAGTGAGAGGATAACATTTTAATGTAATTTCCAGTGACATTACTCAGGATAGACCTTAGAATGAAACAGCACAGGATGCCATTTGGCATACCATACCCTGGTGTGTCTTTGAAACACTAGTTGCACTCTTCTGCTCTTCCCTCATAGTCCTGCAAAGTTTCTTTTCCAAGAAAATGCCCCTTTCCTTTTGAAAGTTGCTATTGCAGCTGGTAACACCACCCTAGCAGTCAGTGAATTTGATTAGATTAGATTAGATTAGATTACTTACAGTGTGGAAGCAGGCCCTTCGGCCCAACCAGTCCACACCGCCCCGCCGAAGTGCAACCCACCCATACCCCTACATTTACCCCTTACCTAACACTACGGGCAATTTAGCATGGCCAATTCACCTGACCTGCACGTCTTTGGACGTGGGAGGAAACCGGAGCACCGAAGGAAACCCACGCAGACACGGGGAGAACATGCAAACTCCACACAGTCAGTCGCCTGAGGCAGGAATTGAACCGGGTCTCTGGCGCTGTGAGGCAGCAGTGCTAACCACTGTGCCGCCATTATGGATCATAAAGCTTGCTACTTAAAACTAATTTTCATCCTCCTCTCATTCTTTTGAGAATTACTTTGAAATCTGTCTCCACTAGTTATTGACTCTGCGAGCAATTGAAACATTCCTCCCATTTACTCTATTAAAGCTGTTCGTAATTTTGAGTATAAAGGGCAGTGCCAAATCTGTTGTTCACATAGGAACATACATTATGAATTAGGAGAAGAGGAAGGCCATTTGGCTTCTTGAGTCTGCTCTGCCATTCAACGAGATCATGACTGATCAGTTTGCCTTTAGAATTCCCAACTACCTCCACTAGCCTTTGACGCCCTTGCCTAATAAGAATCTCCACCTTAAAAAAATTCAATGATCCCACATCCATGGCCCTGAGAAGCAGAATTCCAAATGAATTTACCTCTGAGAGAGAGAGAAAAAAACTCATCTGTATCTGAAAGGAAAAACCCTAGTTTTTAAACAGTGCCTGCGAGTTCTGGACTCAATCACAAAAGGAAACTTCCTTTTCATGTCCACTTTGTCAGGAACCCAGGACCATTCAGGATATTCTACATTTCACTTGAGACACTCCTCGCCACTGTTCCTTCTCAGCTGCAAGCTGCTTTGGGTTTCCCCACATGGCGATCAGCGTTGACCTGTGATTTAAAAGATAGCACCCATGCATGACCTCAGAGGCCCACACAACCAGCAACAAATTTGGAGGGATCGCCTTCCCTCACACTTCTAACCTCTAGTGGAAACAAGCCGAGTATATCCAGCCTTCCCTCATAACACAACCTGAATATTCCTGGTAGCATCTAGTAAACTTCCTCTGAATTGCCTCCAACACATTTACATCTTCCCTCCAATAAGGAGACTAAAACTGCACGCAGGATGCGGTCTCACCAATCCTCTGTGTAACCAAAGCATAGTATCCATAGTTCCTCTTCTAATAAAAGATAGCATTCTACTAGTCTTAATTATTTGCTGTACAGCATGCTAACCTTTTGTGACTCGTACCGTAGAAAACCTAGATCCCTCTGCATCACATTTCCTTTATTTTCTTAAAAATCTCAACAGATTCCTATTGTGGTAGAGCATTTGAACAATAGAATATGCTTCTAATGTGGTAAAATCTGTCTTTAATGCTTACAGTTGTGTAATGTTGTCCTTTTATGTTTACTCATCACATTCCATTCCTGACAGTTTGAGGAAGCGACTGGCTCCATCCCGGACCCCAATAAACCACTTCCAGAGCAGCTAAATGTAGCTCTGCAAAAGATCAGAGAGCATGTCTTCATAATTCTTGAAACACAAGCAACCTGCAGAACTCTAGAAGAGGTAAAAGAAATGCTGAGAACCATTAATTTGCAATTTTAAAATGTCAATAAGACATGCAATAAATGATTGTGCTAATATTTTATTGGAAAGACCATGGAGTGTAGATTCAACCTTCTGACACTCCCTGCCTAAACTTGTTTACTTTGCCATCTGCCTTCCCAGTATGGTGACCCCTAAGGTTCTGTTCTTGGTACCTTCTTATCTCTCATCTGTATGCTGTCCCATTACAACATCACCAAGAGCACCACAACAGTTTCCACATGAATGCTGATGACACCTTGATCGCTTCACTATCTCTTAAAATAGTGGATAAGCAGAAATTTGCTCCAACCTAATTTTTCTGGATGGAGACAAACATTTTGAATTTCATCTGATGAAAAACAGTGGAAATGGCATGTGTGGCATTGTCTAGGATGAAAGTGTGGGAGTTCTATATGAGTTGGGATTTATGCAGATTGGAATTTAGAAGGTTAATGAGGAAGGAATTTGAAAGGCTAAGTCCTTAGGTAATGAAATCATGAATAAAATACCCTATGGTCTGTATCCCTTTGTTTGTTATGTTCTGCCTGTGCTGTTGCAAAACAAAACTTTTTTATTGTACATAGGTACATGTGCCAACAATAAATCAAATCAAATCAAATCAAATCAAATAAAGCAGTCACCCATGGTGAGGTTAAGGTAGGCTGGTGTAGACAGTTTTTTCAGAAGTGGAAAAAGATGCTGCCGCTGATGGTAAGCATATAGGGTTTGAACTTTGGAGTAGCCTGTCTATATGTTTTCCCATTTTATTTCGTATATTATGTGTGATAGAAAATAAATAAAAATATAAAGCAAGTTAGAAAATGAAGTGGAATGCACACTGTAAAAAGGCCCAGATTTTCCGATGGCCAGGTAATTGTTTCAGCAGTGTAGATGGGAGTTATATGTTGGTGCTGAGTGACTATTCGACTATTCAACTGAAAGCCTCCCCCCCCACAATTAACCACAATGTCTACCTCACCTCTCCCTGCCCCCCCCCACCCTCTTGCCCCACCCAGTACACCTGCCCAAGATCCTTTATACCTCAGACCATGGCATAATAACCACCTCCCGTCTGCTGAGGATGCAACATCCTCAGTTACCGAGAGCTGATGCCCCTCACCCCCACACCTGACACCCTTCTATCCCTGAGACCCAACTCCAGGACTCTAATGCCACTGGACCCAACACCACCACACACATACCCCGCCACCACCCAACTATTCCCCCTGCCTTTGTACCTGACTCCCTCTGGAACCCGACACCCTCCCTACCTCTGCTTCTTCACACCATACCTGACCCATCCCTTTCCCGCCCAAGCAGACCAGGTAATTGCTACCCATTCCGACTTGCACTAAATACTCCAATATTCACCTAAGATTCTTCCCACCTAAACCAACTGGCATCCTGATTCCCTACCCCCTACTCACCTGTCGTCTGCCTTTCCAGCACCTTAATTTCATGTTCAAAGTGGTTGTCAGTGATGCTGAACCTTTAAGTCACAGACTCGATAACTGACTGCTGTGAAAAGGGCATGTTGCCTTCTCCTGTCAGAATCTCCTGTCAGAAATGTGGAGCCCTCTCTTCACATTTTAAAAAAAAAGGAGCAGTGTGACTATCTGAGTGCCATTCAGAAAATCTCCAATAACTCACTAGCATTTGTAAACTTCATCCAAAAAATAGCTTGTTCTTTTTCAAAACAAAATAAGGGTATGTTAACTGAAGAAATGTGGCGGAAGTTTGGAATTGATTCAGAAACCATTTCTGAGATCCTTTTTAACTTTATGTACAATCCTTAAGTACATGATATTATCAACATAATACGATTTGTTAGTTCAACTAATCTCTTTACAGAAACTTAAAGAGAAGGAGGCATCTCTGTGGAAGGCAGAACAGAATGTGCTATCCCGAGACCAAGTTATAAATGAGCTCAGACTTCGACTACCAGCTACGGCTGAGCGTGAAAAGCTGATGGTGGACCTTAGTACTAAGACAGATGATGATACGGAAAGTAGGAAGGCCCTGAAAGTAGCTCATCAAACCATTGCTAACCTGCAGGCTAGGCTAGACCAGAAAGAGGAAGTCCTACAAAAGTACCAGCAGTTACTGACAAGAGCTCACCAGGTAAGGAAAGTTACATTGTTGTAAGGAAGAGCAAACTTTCAGTTGTGTATGGACCTTTTTGCATCCTCTGGCATTCCAAAATGCTTTATAACCAAAGAAGGCTTTTTGAAGTGTAGTCGCTGTTGTAGTTAGGAAATGTGGCAGCCGACTTACACACAGAAAACTCCCACAAACAGCAATGACCAGATAATGTGTTTTGGTGATGTTTGTTGAGGAATATTTTTTGGCTAGGACATTAGTTAAAATTCATTCTCTCTTCTAACCAGTGCCAGGAACAATGTTCCCCTTTATTTACAATCTATTCATTTTAATTTGAAATATCTTCAAATTCTTTTTGTGACTATATGGTACAGTGTCTTAAAGCAGACAAACTGACAGAAGCCTTCATGATACCTTCCAGGTAACCATGTGATCTCAAGTTCTCATTGCACACATGAAACATTAACCGTGATCCTTGAAGATGGAGGGGATCTCAATTTAACATAGGCTATAAGAAAGAGATGAGAAACAGTCAGAAATGTGGCTTTTAAGTACTTGAAAATTTTAGGAAGATATTTGGGTCTGTAGTGATTATGACAGCAATGAGATACTGGAAATATTTTTGCTGGAGAAGAAGGCACACTTACAATTATGAATAATTTTGAAACGATGAACAAGAAAAGGAAGTTCCCGCCTGGTGTCAATGAGGCAGAGTTCTCTGTTAAATTGTTGCAGAGTAGGTGCAGAGATATTGGAAAATATTTACTTACACAGTATTAATGCAGTAGTTGAAACAAGAGGTCATTAGACCTTTTCAAGGGGAGATAGGCATTCAATGAAGGAAATGATGCATGGTTATGAGGAGAGAATGTGGCAATGGCATTAATCTAACAAAACGAAAAGCAGTGGGCTGAATGCATTCTTTCCCTTATTTAAAACTGTTGTGGTTCATTGGATAAGCAGGAGAGAAGAATCAAGTTTTTGTTGGAAATACTCAAACTTGGGTTCTGTTTCACCAAAACCTTATTGACGAAGAACCAGGAACAAGAATTCATACATAACTAAGTCATATAGATTACTTATCCTTTTTTTTTAAACACTTCACAGGACCGAGAAGAAATTGCAAAGAAACACGCGAAGGATCTTAAAGCCTTGCACCTGAAATTGGATTCATATGCAGATGCATCACTGAATAAATTTAAACAATCTGCAGTGGTTAGTTTAACCCTTCATATTGCTTTTTTTCTGTAAAAATAACTAAGTTCTGGATGTATGTTTGCTCACTGAGCTGGAAGGTTTGTTTTCAGACATTTTGTCACCATAATAGGTAACATTGTCAGTGAGCCTCCGGTGAAGCGCTGGTGTTACCTCCCGCTTTCTGTTTATGGGTCTTGGTTTCTTAAGGTGGGTGATATCATTTCCTGTTCTTTTTCTTAGAGGGTGGTAGATGGGATCCAAATTGATGTGTTTATTGATGGAGTTCTGGTTGGAATATCAGGCCTCGAGGAATTCTCATGCATGTCTCTTTTCGCTTGTCCTAGGATGGATGTGTTGCCCAATCAAAGTGGTGTCCTCCTTCGTCTTTATGCAAGAATACGTGATAGAGATTCGAGGAATAGGGAAAGAGAACACTTAAATGCGTGGCTACAGGGATGGTGCAGGAGGGAGGGATTCCGGTTTTTGGATAACTGGGGTTCTTTCTGGGGACGGTGGGACCTCTATAAACAGGATGGTCTACACCTGAACCTGAGGGGCACCAGTATCCTTGGGGGGAGGTTTGCTAGTGCTCTTGGGGGGGGTTTAAACTAACTCTGCAGGGGCATGGGAACCCAGATTGTAGCTTCAGGGTGCAGGGCCTGGAGTGTAGGGAGGTTAGGAACATGGCATCAATTTCAAAGGAGGGCTTGTTTCAAAGCCAGCTCAGTTTGGGCTGAGGTTAGGAATAGGAAAGGTGAGGTCACCCTGTTAGGAGTCTTTTACAGGCCTCCTAATAGTCCTAGAATCATTGAAGAAAGGATAGGGAAGGTGATTCAGGAGATGAGTGACAGTAATAGGGTGGTTGTTATGGGGGACTTTAATTTTCCTGATATTGATTGGGAAAGCTATAGCTCAAGTTCGTTAGATGGGTCAGTGTTTGTTCAATGTGTGCAGGAGGGTTTCCTGACACACTATGTAGACAGGCCAACAAGAGGTGAGGCCATACTGGATTTGGTTCTGGGTAACGAACCAGGCCAGGTGTTAGAATTAGAGGTAGGTGAGCACTTTGGGGATCAAAATCTCAGATCAGAAGAACATTATAGGGAATCTGCTTAGGTGGGAGTTGCAGTAAGGAAACAAGGGGCAGCAAACACTGAGAGTTCTTCATGGGACACTAAGCAATAATGGTCTTGGATGACATGGTATTAATTAGAATAGACAAGCAAGTATATTGAGTAAGTACGGTAATCATGGGAGACATTCAATCTGCATGTCGTCTAGGTAAATTTGAGAGCTAAAGCTGCAGGCAATGAATTTCTGGACTGTGGTCGGGATGTTTTTCTTTTGGTTTTGAACATTATAAAGCCATACTTCGCAAGAGCAGCAGTAAGCCAATTCACCCATTGAATATCCTCTGCCTTTCATGAGATCACAGCTGATCTGATAATGCTCAACTTCACTTTCTTACCTTATTCCCATTACCCTTGATTCCATTGCTGGGTTAAGAATCTGCCTATCTCAATTCAGCTTGATAACCCTCTGGTAAGGAATTTCGCAGATTCACTACTATCAGAGAACAAATTCCTTCTCATCTCTGTCTTAAGTGATGACCCGTATTCTGCAATTGTGTCCTCTGGTCTTTGATACTTCCACAGCAGGGGAGAAAAAACCTTTCCACGTCTATCCTGTCATGTCCTTTGAGAATCTTGTCGTGGACCTAGCAAGGGAGTCGTGGAAGGAATGATCTTTACGCAACGCAGATAGGGGTGTGGAGGGAAATCTCTCTCTGGTAGGGTCAGTTTGTAGATGGCGGAGGATATTGCAATGCATATCATGATGGAGGTTGGAAGGTGAGGACCAGGAGGGCTCTGTCCTTGTTGCGGTTGGAGGGGTGGGGTTCGAGGGCAAGATAGAGTATTCCAAATCTTCATAACTGTGTGTAAGATGAATTTTGCCAAGTATGAAATGGCATTCTCTGTATTTTTAAAATGGTGCCCCAGGGTTCTAGATTCCCCAGCCAGGGAAGCTATCTTATCTGCATCTATCCTGGATCTAGAGTTGGGGGCTAAATGTAGTGTCACAGCTTGCAGATGGCACTCGAGTGGGAGAGCAAGGTGTGCAGAGGACACCATGTCTGCAGAGAGATATGGTTAAGTGAGTGGGCAAGGGTATGGCAGATGGAATATGATGTTGGTGAATGTGAGGTCAACAATTTTGATAAGAATTACAACAGAATGGACTATTATTTATGTGGTGAAAAATTGAACATGCTGCTGTGCAGAGGGACCTGGATGTCCTTTAACATGAATGACAAAAGGTTGGCTTGCAGGTGTAGCAGGTAATTAAAAAGGTAAATAGAATATTGTGCTTGTGGGAGATTAGAAATGTTGTTTTTGCAGGTGGGGGGGGAAGGGAAGGGGAACATTATAAAAACGGTCGCGGAAATCAAAGAATTCTTTAATTCTTTGAAAAGGTGACGAAGGAGGTTGATGAGGGGAAAGCGGTAGATGTGGTATATATGGATTTTAGTAAGGCGTTTGATAAGGTTCCCCATGGTAGGTTACTGCAGAAAATACGGAGATATGGCATTGGGGGTGAGTTGGAGGTTTGGATTAGGAATTGGCTGGATGGAAGAAGACAGAGGGTAGTAGTTGATGGCAAAGTTTCTTCATGGAGTGCCGTCACTAGCGGTGTTCCGCAAGGATCTGTTTTGGGACCATTGCTGTTTGTCATTTTTATAAATGACCTGGAAGAGGGGTTAGAAGGTTGGGTGAGCAAGTTTGCGGATGATACGAAAGTCGGAGGAGTTGTTGACAGTGAGGGAGGATGTGGCAGGTTACAGCAGGATATAGAGAAGCTGCTGAGCTGGGCAGAAAGGTGGCAAATGGAATTCAATGTAGCTAAGTGTGATGTGATTCACTTTGGGAAGAATAACAAAAAGATGGGGTTCTGGGCTAATGGTCGGATACTTGGTAGTGTGGATGAGCAGAGGGATCTTGGTGTCCATGTACACAGATCTCTGAAAGTTGCCACCCAGGTAAATAGTGCGGTGTGGAAGGCATATGGCGTACTGGCTTTTATTGGTAGAGGAATTGAGTTCCGGAGTCCTGAGGTCATGATGCAGTTGTATAAGACTCTGGTGCGGCCGCATCTGGAATATTGTGTGCAGTTTTGGTCGCCATACTATAGGAAGGATGTGGAGGCACTGGAACGGGTGCAGAGGAGGTTTACCAGGATGTTGCCTGGTATGGAAGGAAGATCGTATGAGGAAAGATTGAGACACTTGGGGCTGTTTTCATTAGAGAAAAGAAGGTTTAGGGGTGACTTGATTGAGGTGTACAAGATGATTAGGGGGTTAGATAGGGTTGACAGTGTGAACCTTTTCCCGCGTATGGAGTCGGGTATTACAAGGGGGCATAGCTTTAAATTAAGGGGGGGGGGGTAGATATAGGACTGAGTTAGGGGTAGGTTCTTCACTCAGCGAGTCGTAAGTTCATGGAATGCCCTGCCAGTAGCAGTGGTGGACTCTCCCTCTTTATGGGCATTTAAGCGGGCATTGGATAGGTATATGGAGGATAGTGGGTTAATATAAGTTAGGTGGGCTTGGATCGGCGCAACATCGAGGGCCAAAGGGCCTGTACTGCGCTGTATTCTTCTATGTTCTATGTAATACCAGTGATAGTGAGTCATGTCTTTTAGTGCCTAGTTGGTGTTCATATATCCTGGTGGAAAGTTGTCTGCCTGTTATTCCGATGTAGTGTTTTTTACAGTCTTTGCATTGTATTTTGCAAATGACAGTCATTTTGCTGATTGTTTCTATTAGATTCTTTATGTTCATGAGTCACTGTTTAATTGTGTTGGTTAGTTTCTGGGCTACCATGATGCCAAAGGGTCTAAGTAGTCTGGAAATCAATTCAGAGATGCCTTTGATGTAAGGTAATGTGGTGAGAGTTTCTGGGCGCGTTGTTTCTGTTGTTTGGGTTTGTTGCTGATGAATCGGAGAACTATTTATTGGGTACTCGTTCTTCTTAAATGCGCTGTATAGGTATTTTTCTTCTGCTGTTCATAGTTCTTGGGTGCTGCAGTGTGTCGTGGCTCATTGAAATAATGTCGTGATGGAGCTCTGTTTGTGGGTGTTGGGATGATTGCTTCTGCAGTTAAGTATTTGGTCTGTGTGTATTGTTTTTCTATAGACGCTGATTTGAAGTTGTCCATTAACTGTTCGTTCTACTGTCACTTCTAGGAATGTGAGTCTGTTGTCATTCTCCTCCTCATCTGAATTTTATGCCAGTCAGGATATTGTTGATGGAGTTGTAGGTTACCTCTAATTGTTTCGTTTTGTAATGACAAAGGTGACATCCACGTAGCGGACCCAGAGTTTGTGTTGGATAGTTGGGAGGGCTGCTTGTTCCTGTCTCTGCATTACTGCTTCTGCTAGGAACCCTGTTATTGGCGATCCCATTGGTGTTCTGTTAATTTGTTTGTAGGCCTTGTTATTGGATGTGAAGTGGGTGGTGAGGCACAGGTCCACTAGCTTGAGGATGTTGTCTTTACTGATGAAGTTGGCACTGTCTGGTGTTTGTGTCTTCAGGTAAAAACAAGGACTGCAGATGCTGGAAACCTCTTCTAGTAGTGCAGTCACTGTTTCTTTAGCCAGGTTGATATTAATTGATGTGAACAGGGCTGTAACATCAAAGTAGACTATTATTTTATCCTTTTCTATGTTGGTGTCTTTGGTGTCAGGAATTCTTGGGTGGAGTGAATGGAATAGCTGGAGTCTTCTCCTGGGTGTTTTAGTTTTCGGTGGAGTTCCTTGGCTAGTCTGTATGTTGGTGTTCCAGGTAGTGAGACTGTGTGTCTGAGGAGGGGGCTCCTGGTTTGAGTACTTTGGGTAATCTGTAGAAGCATGCTGTGTTGGATCCATCCAGTTTCATTTTTTGGAAGTCTATCTTTTTTATTTCTCCTGATTTCTGAAGCTTTTTCATTAAGGATGTGATTCACTTTTATAGTTAACCACTTATTGTTAAGTGTTGGTATATGCAGGCAGTGAATTCTCTTTTCCAAGGTTATCTGTTTTGTTTAGAATGATGGTCATGTACCCTTTGACTGCAAGGTAGGATTACAATGATTTTGTATTTTTTGAGTCTTTCTAGGGCTTTCTTATGTTATTGAGTGTGTTTCCTTCATTTTTCCTGCTTAATGTTGGTGCACTTTGCACCAGGATACATGGACACCAACTAGCCACCAAAAGACATGACCCACTCTCACTGGTATCTTTGCATACAGATGAAGAAGGACACCACTTTGATTGGACAATCCATCGATCCTAGGACAAGCTAAACAGAGACGTGCATGAGAATTCCTCGAGGCCTGGCATTCCAACCAGAACTCCATCAATAAACACATCGATTTGGATCCCATCCAGCACCCTCTGAGAAAAAGAACAGGAAATGATATTGCCCACCTTAAGAAACCAAGACCCATAAACAGAAAGCAGGACACAACACCAGTGCTTCACTGGAGGCTCGCTGATGATGTTACCTAATATGGTGACAAAACATCTGAAAATGAACCCTCCAGCTCAGCGAGCAAACTTACATTTTGAATCTCAACCTGAGCTACAAATCTTCTCAAAAATCACCAGAATTATTAAATGTTTATGTAATATTTTAATCTCATCATGTGCAATTTTCTAATTTAGTCACAGAATTGTCACAGCCCAGCCAAATTGATACCATTTGGTCCATCTTATGTGCATCAGTTGATGATTTAGTACCATACTCCTTCTCCCCATAACCTTATACAGTGCATCTTCTCAAACAACCAGCTAATTCCACTTCCTGTCAAGAAAGTCTTTATCCTTTAAATGTCAACCTAATTTAATTTAAATATAATTAAATTCTGAAGGCTTATGTTGCAGGATGTAGCGCAAAGACCAGATCCTGCAAATCTAATAATACAATAAAGCCTGCTATTGTCGACAAAGAAAATGTTGTTTATTTAAAAATGTGCAGATGCTGCAAATCTGAAACAAGAACTGAAATGATACATAGAAACATAGAAAAAATACAGCGCAGTACAGGTCCTTTGGCCCTCGATGTTGCGCCGATGCAAGCCCACCTAACCTACACTAGCCCACTATCATCCATATGCCTCTAGCCCACTATCATCCATATGCCTATCCAATGCCCGTTTAAATGCCCATAAAGAGGGAGAGTCCTCCACTGCTACTGACAGGGCATTCCATGAACTCACGACTCGCTGAGTAAAGAATCTACCCCTAACATCTGTCCTATACCTACCACCCCTTAATTTAAAGCTATGCCCCGTCATAATAGCTGACTCCATTCGTGGAAAAAGGTTCTCATGGTCAACCCTATCTAAACCCCTAATCATCTTGTACACCTCTATCAAGTCACCCCTAAACCTTCTTTTCTCCAATGAAAACAGCCTCAAGTGCCTCAGCTTTTCCTCATACGATCTTCCTACCATACCAGGCAACATCCTGGTAAACCTCCTCTGCACTCGTTACAGTGCCTCCACATCCTTCCTATAGTATGGCGATCTGACAGTCATTCAGCATCCGCAGACAGAAAAGAGTAATTAGGTAACAGAAAGAAGAGAATGTAGGCAGTACAGTAACAAAACAATAAATTATTTGTGTTGTTCTAACAGGAGCTGATGAAGAAACCATCCCTTCCAGTTCCAACATCCAAGCATTTGGCACGCCTGGCAGAGTTGGAACAAACCGTGGCAGAGCAGGACAGCTCACTGTCAGCACTTGTGGACAAACTGAAGAGAGCAACCATGGAACTAGAGAAACAGAAAGATATTAATCAGCTGAAAGTGAAAGAGCACAACGCAGAGAAAGTAAAGTGAGCTCTGTATTATCATTTCTGGCATTGTGTAATTTGCTTATATGTTTTAACCCAGTTTAATTGCTTTTAAAGTAATTTTAAATGTCATATAATGTTTGAACCAAATCAAAATTTGGTGGTTGTTATTGTACCCTTAACAATGTGGGAGTAGCACTTAGATGCCGGGATCATATATTTAGTTATGGGAGACAGAAATACTGAATTTAGCAGCTTGGAATAGAGTTAGCCATTCAAAGAAACATGCAAATATTCCATTGTGACATTGCAAACAGAGCAACAAGACCTGTCATTAGATTCCTGAAGAAGGGCTTATGCCCGAAACGTCGATTCTCCTGTTCCTTGGATGCTGCCTGACCTGCTGCCCTTTTCCAGCAACACATTTTCAGCTGTCATTAGTCAATTCTTCCAGTTAACACCACCATAAAGAACATAAGACCAAGAAGCAAGAGAAGAGCCACTCAGTATAATCCTGCCTGATCTCCTCTCAGCCTCAACTCCATTTTCTATCTATTCCATCAACCTTTCACTATTAATGCTTAAAAATCCATCCATCTCCATCTTCCGTTTACTCAATGTTTCAGCAGCACAGCATTTTGGAGTATTGATTCGTTGAATTCTTGTCCCTTTGAGAGAAGTAATTTTTCCTTATCCCTGCTTAAAATCTCCTACACCTTAACTTAAAATTGTGACCTCTGATTCGGGGTTACCCAACATGAGGAACTCTCCTTTCTGCATCTACTTTGTCATTTCCTTTAGCATCTTATTTACTTCAACTTGGATCTCCTCACAATCTTCTCAACTCCAGAGAGTATAGGCCTAAACTGTTCAGTCTTTTTCATATGACAACGCTTTCATTTCTGGAATTAATCTAGTGAATCTCTTCTAAACTGCCTACAATACAACTACATCCCTCTTCAAGTAGGGAAAATTTTACACAGTACCCTAGGTGTGGTCTCCTTTTATGATCTATTCCTTTTACAATAAATGCCAAAATTCCATTTGCTTTCCTTGTTACATACTGTACCTGTATACTAGTTTTTTGCGATTAGGACATGACACCGAGATCCTTCTGCACTGAAAAACTCTGAAGTTTTTCTTTGATAAGATAATAAATTGCCTTTCTATTCTTCCGATTAAGATAGATAACCTTACACTTATCCATGTTAAACTTCATCTGCCAAATTTTGGCTCATTAACCCAAACCTATCCATGTTCATTTGTAAATTTCTTATTTATTCATTGCAGTTTGCTTTCCCACATATTATAGTATCGTCTGTAAGTTTGGCTGTAATACTTTTTATCCATGCATCCAAGTCATGAATGTATTGAAAATAGTTGAGGCCTGAGGACTGAAGCCCTGTGGCGCTCCATCAGTTACAACCAGAAAAAGACTCATTCATCCCAACTCCCTGCTTTCTGTAAAGCAATCCTCTATCCAAACTAATAAATTACCTTTAACCGCGTGTGATCGACTCTTATGTATTAACCTTTTGTGTGGCACCTGATAAAATGCTTCTAGAAGTCCAGATATACTACATTTACAGGATCCCCATTATCCACCTTGCTTGTCACATCTTCAAAGAACTCTAACAAATAATCAAACATGATTCACCGTTCATAAAACCATGCTGACTCTGATGGATTATATTTGACTTTCAAAATGTCTTGTTATGACTTCCTTAGTAATGGATTCTAAAAATTTCCCAAAACTCCACGTTAAACTAACTACTCTGTAGTATCCTATGTTTTGCTTCCCTCCTTTTTTGAATGAGGATGTTATATTTGTATTTTTCCAATCCACTGAAACCTTTTCCAAATGCAGGGAAATTTGGAATATTAGAACCAGTGGATCCACATTCTTTGCCATTTCCTGTAAGACTCTAGAATGTAGGCCATCAGGCCCTGAGGACTTGATGCCCTTAGTCCCAATAGTTTGTTCATTAGTTTTTCCCTACTGATGATGATTTTTAGTAAGTTCCCCCTTTCTATAACCTCTGCGTTATATACTACTATTGGAATGGTATTAGTGATCTCCACTGTGAAAACTGAATCAAATATATAGATTTTGTAACTCTACCATTTCTGTGTTCTCCACAATTAACTCTGCAGCCTCATCCTCTAAGGGTCCAGCAATCACTTTAGCTGCTGTCTTCTTTTGTATGTACTTACAGAAGCTTTTGCTATTAATTTTTGTATTTTTTTTGGTTTTCTTTCATCATTTACCTTTTCTCTTTTTAAAATTTTTTTTCATAACTCTTTGATCATCTTTAAAAGTTTCCCAATCTATCTGCGTACCATTTACCTTTGTAATATGGTATGCCTCAGTTTTTGCATTTAAATTATCTTTAACATCCTTGCTTAGCCATGGATGTTTGTCCCCACTTTACAACGTTTCTTCCTCTCTGTAATATATTTTAGTTGGGACCCGGGTTCAATTCCAGCTTTGGTGACTGTTTACATGAAATTTGCATGTTCTCCCCAGGTTTTGCCCCAAAGTCCAAAGATGTGCGGATTAGATGGATTGGCTGTGCTAAATTGCACCATAGTATGTAGGCTAGTTGGCTTAATGATGGTAAATATGGAGTAATGGAATTATGATGGGATATTCTTTGAAGGATTTGTGTAGATTCTGTGGGCTTAATGGCCTCTATCTGCACTGTATTTATTCTATGTTTGAGTATCTCTTTAAATATCTGCCAATGATCATCAACTCTCCAATCTTTTAGTCTTCCTGCCCAGTCCACCGGGGCTTAATCTGTCTTCATGCCAATGTAATTACCTTTGTTTAATACCAGAACACCAGTTTGGTCAGTTTCTTGCTGTCCAACTGAATTTTAAATTCTAGCATGCTATGATCACGTTTCTATGGAGGATCCTTTCCTATGAGATTACTAACTAATCCCAGCTTCTTACACAATATCAAATCCAGGATAACCTGCTCCCTGGTTGTTTGCACAGAATTTTGCTCCAAGAAACAATCTCTCATACATTCACAAAACCTTCCCTCAAGGCGACCCTTATCAGTTCAATTAATCCAGTTTATATGAATATTCAAATCACCAAAAATTACTGCTGTATCTTTTGTACAAGCTCCCAGTATTTCCTAGTTTATACCCTACCATATTGCAGGGTACTGCTGAGGATCTATCGATTACTCCCATCAGGGTCTTCTTTTCCTTGCTATTTCTTATTTCTACGCAGACTGATTCTATGTCTTGATCTCCACTGCTGATATCATTTCTCACTACACCTTTGATCTGATTAAAGATACTCCACCTCCTTTCCTTCCTGCCTATCCTTCAGAAACAGAGTACCCTTGGATATTCAATCTCCAAACCTGATCTCCCTGCAACCAGATTAAGAACTGATTCATTTCACTCCCCATTTGCCAAACATTATTGGTTCTGACTTTAAACGTAGTGACTGTAATTAAAAAATAACACATTGTACAGTGCTCAATCTGGAGAATGTGAAATATGTGCATTTTAATTTGTGCCGCAGAAGTTTCTCAGATTTGGGTCACGTTCTCACACCAATCTAAAGGTGTAAACTTAATCAGTCCCCAATTCCTCGGGAAAAACGAGTGTAAGGTAGAATAGCAAAATGATCACGTGGTATAGACTGACAAATCGTTAACAGTAATGACACAAGGAAATTCAAACCTAGGGGCTATGAATGTAGGAAGTTCTTCTATAACCTGATGGTTGGGTTCTTGTGCAACCCCACACTGTATAAAAATCGTGCAATAAAAGTGGCTCTTAAAATGTTGGCGATGCAAACACATTATAGCCAACACATGTTTTAAATGTTTACACTTTAGAAACAGCGCCCCCCTGTTCGTCAATTGTGTTACAGCCAGTTCACGTTGATGGAATGCACATTATAGCAGAATGTCCTGTATAAATACTCCCTAGTAAGTCCAAAAGGGTCATCAGGAGAATTCATTACTTAGAGTGTATTTAGAATTTGAAACCTGTAACCACTTAGGATTGATACACTTAAGCAGAAGCTAGATAAACATCTTGGGGAGAAAGGAATATCAACAGGATGAGCTAAATTAGGGTGGAAGAACGCTCTTGTTGAGTGCCAGCGCCAGCACAAACCAGCTGGACCGATTGCCTGTGCTATAAATACAATGGATTTCTCCATTGGAGCATTAAACATTCTGTCAACCTTTTATTTCAAGTCTGGAAGAGAAGCATGCAACTGAGGTAAAGAAGCTATGCAATGAACTAGATGACCTGAGGTGCACACAGCTGCAGATGGAGAAGGAGGTGCAGTACTTGCAATCTGAGCTAGAGGCTCAGAAACAAGCAAATACAAGGGCACCTACCACCACCATGAAGAACTTAGTGGACAGGTTAAAAGGTCAACTGGCTTTGAAAGAGAAGCAGCAAAAGGTAATAATGAAAAATGAATAAAAAGAAAAGCAAAAATGCATATCAACAAAGAGTTGGCCTGGATATTGAATCCTTATTGTCTGTTACTGTAGTGTTTTACACTGTACTTCATAGCAGTTTCCACTCACTTGGAAGTAATCTTTTAACGTAACTTAATTTTAATGTAATTTAACTTTTTATTTTTTAATTTTAACTCTTTTTGAATTAATATAACTCAATATTAATATAACTTTAATATTAAAATAAAATATTAAAAGTGATAACTATTTTTCCGATTACACCGTTCTATAGATTTCAGGCACAGTCAGCTGTTCAGATGGTTAACATTTGGAGGCATTACTCTTTGTTGTAAACTGAAGCTTTTTCTCTGACGAAAACCAGCAAATGTTGGCGATCACAACGGGCCAGGCAGCATCCGTGGAGAGAGCAAGCTAACGTTTCGAGTCTAAATGACTCTTCATCAGAGCTGACGTGAAGTTTATGCTATAGTTAGGGGGTTGGTGGGTGTAGAGCGCTGGGGGAGAAAAGATGTTGTTAGTTCAGATTAAATGATTGGTATGTGAGAATGGCAGAACAATGATGTGTCTAACTGCCAGACCTGAAAGAACAGACAGTCCCACTGGAGTGGGGGGAAGGGAGAGTGGACACGGTGACAGAAAATGTTAGAAATAAAGCCAAAAGGAAAGGAAGAAATAGGAATTGATTCACAATTTGAAGGTTTTGGACTCAATGTTAAATCCACAAGGCTGTAAAGTGCCCAGTCTGAAAATGAGATGCTGTTCCTCCAGTTTGTGCTGTGGTTCACTGGGCCATGCAGCATGCCGAGGACAGACAAGTGGGCAGGCGAGCAGGAGCTGTGTTAAAATGACCAGCTACAGGAAGATCAGGTTCATGCTATTCTGATTCCTATTCTATGACTTATAGGCTCTGAGTAAAGCACTGTTGGACCTTCGAGCTGAGATGACATCCCATGCGGAACAGCAGATTATAAACCAAGCTGCACAAAAGGAGGGACATCTCAATGTGCAGCAAATTGTTGATAAGCAAACTAAAGAACTGAGGGTGAGTCTTTAAAAATGCAGCCTATGATTATCATTCATCCTGATGAGCTGTTTTACCAATCTCCTTTTGATTGTTTTTCATTCTGTAACAAATGAGTCCTGTTTAAACCCACCAGTTTTTTTGTTTGTTGCGTATTTACTGAGGAATGTGTATTTTTCTTCTCTATTTTTAATAGAGGCTTTCCAGCAAGGAAAGCCAGCGGCTTGAACAACTGAATAAGCGGGCCTCAGTGCATTCTGACACAGATTTCCTGTGTTGGATTAACTAAAATTTAGGACCAGTACTAATGCCTGATCAGTTGTTCATATTGTTGGATATCTCATACCCAGGTAGCGGGAAGGGACAAAGAGCGGGAGAGACAAAGAGGGAGATGCTGGAACTTTGGGTGTGGATCCTGCACCAGAGCTATGTGCTGCTAGTACTCCTGATTTTGTCTTCTATTTAGTTTCTGGGCTTTGAGAACTGTCTCACTTTTACTAGCTGACCCTGCTTCCTTTTAAATCCAATGACAAAACTTAAAATGAGTATTTAAAATAATCTAAAAGGATTTGTCCGGTACAATATGAAAGTCACAAAATTGTGATACTGGTTAACAAGATCATTTAAAGTAAATGCAAACAACCTAGTGGTTCATTTCCAGAGTAATAGAATTGAAAATTGCCATAATTATGTTAGCTTTTGTAGAACATTGGGTAGACTACATCTCGACAATTGAAAGAGTTTTGGTCTTTATTTTATTTAAGAAAAGGGATAGAAGGAGACACTGGAGAAAATCCAAAGTATATTTACAGAGATAATCTCAGAATTAAGAGATTATGACCATTAAGAATTGAACAGGGTTCAATTAGAGTACTATTCTGTAGAAAAGTGAATGCTGACAGCTGAAACCATAAGCCTTGGTTATGGAAGGTTTTGATGGGGTAAATACAGATACAGACAAGATATTTCAAGTGTATAGGCAGACCAAAACTATAGGCCATAAATGTAATGCAGACATTCATAAATTTCATAGGGAACTGAGGAGAGAGAATTTTAATTTGAAAGTGTTTGCAATGTGGAATTCACGAACACAAAGTGTACTGGGGGTAAATATCAGATGCATTCTGGAGCATCCACGGTGAAGGCATCATAGTTATTCTGACGGGAACAGAGGAATGGGAATAGGCCATTCAACCAGTCATGCATTCTCTACCATTAAATGCATTCGAACTATACTATTCCATAATGCTTTACATCATTGTTAATTAAAAATTTATCAACCTCTACAGGACATTGGTGAGGCCATTTCTGGAATACTGTATAATTCTGTTTGGCCTTCTATAGGAACTTGAGATGGTGCAGAAAAGATTTACAAGAATGTTGCCAGTACTGGAGAGTTTGAGCTATAGGGAAAGGCTGAATAGGTTGGGGATTTTTTGGAGGGTGAGGGGTGACCTTATTGAGGTTTATAAATCATGAGGTGCATGGATAAGGTGAATAGCCAAGATCTTTTTCCTAGGGAGGGGGAGTCAAAAACTAGAGGGCATAGGTTTAAGGTGAGAGAGGAAAGATTGAAAAAAGACCTGAGGGATAACTTTTGCATGCAGAGAATGGTGTGTGTATGGAATGAGCTGCCAGAAGAAGTGGTGGAGATGGGTATAATGGCAACATTTTGAAAACATCTGGATGGGTATGCGAATAGGAAAGGTTTAGAAAGATATGGGCCAAATGCTGCCAAATAGGACAAGGTCAGATTAGGATTAGGCGGGGAAGAGTTGGACCAAAAGGAATGTTTCTGTGTTATATGTCTCTGAGTTTATGACTCTACTTTAAATATGGTCAAGGACTGAGCCTCCATTTCTCTCAGGGTAGAGAATTCCACAGATTCGCCATGCTCCAAAATTCATCCTAATCTCAGTCCTAATTTAGAGTCATAGAGCTGTGCAGAATGGAAACAGACCGTTTGGTTCAACTCATCCATGCTGACCAGATATCCTACATTAATCTAGTCTCATTTGCCAGCATTTGGTCGAATATCCTTCTAAATCCTTCTTATTCATATACCTATCCAGATGCCTTTTAAATGTTGTAATTGTATCAGCCTCCACCACTTCCTCTCCAGCTCATTCCATACACGCACCACACTCCTTGAAACAGTTGCCCGTTAGGTGTCTCTAAATAAATTGTGCCCCCGGCCCAAGATTCCTTAACCAGGGGAAATATCTTGCGTGAATCTACCCCATCTATCGGGTTAAATGAAAGAGGCAAGGGTGGACCTCACATGGAGCCGAAATACTAAAGTGTAGCACTTAGGGCTGAATGGCCTGTTTGTGCTCTGTATATTCCATGCAACGTTGTATCCAGCCACTCTACGTTTTTTCTACATCATTAGAAATATCCAAATTTCCCCATTATTATTTCAGCCATTTAACCAGTTCCTGTTTTCCTCCCAAGTACTTACATGTATATTTTTACTTCCTTTTTTTTTACAAAAATAAGGTTATTTTTGTAATCAACCTGTTCAGATATGTTGTTCCACACCTCTGGAGCAGATGGGACTTGAACCCAGACCTCTCAGTCGAGGGATAGGGACACTGCCACTGTGCTACAAGAGTGCCTTCCATTGCAAGTTGATAGGACAGACATTTGAATGAGACATCATCATCATGAGCACTTGCCCCATCCTCTTTAATTTGGTTCCTTTTTAAATACTGTTTACCTGTGATTTCTTCCAATGAAGTATGTGCATCTGAAGAATTAGCTGATCTGTTCTCTCCCCAGATATTGACAGACCCTTCTATTTCTGCTCTTAACAAATCAACATTCACATTTGTAGCAAAGTACATGGTAGCAATTTGA
>NC_057728.1:52392208-52415208 GCF_004010195.1 Chiloscyllium plagiosum
TCAGGGCCCATTGCCTTGGCAATATTCAGTGCCTCAACTGTTACTTAATATTACATGGTGGGAATTGAATTGGCTGAAAACTGGCATTTCTGATGCTGGAGACCGTTGGAGGAGGCTGAGGTGATCATCCATTTGGCACTTCTGGCTGAAGATTGTTGTGAATGCTTCAGCCTTATCTTTTGAAATGTGGGTCTCTTCCATCACTGAGATTGGGTGTACTTGTGGAGCCTCCTTCTCCACCACCATTCTCAACTGGATATGACAGAAATGCAGAGCTTAGATCTGATATGTTAGTTATGGGATTGCTTAGGTCTGTCTATCACTTGCTGTTTATGCCATTTGGCATACAAGAAGTCTTGTTTGATAGCTTCACCAGGTTGACACCTCATTTTTGAGTATGCCTGGTGCTGCTCCTAGCATGCCCTTCTGCACTCTCCATTGAACCAGGGTTGATCGCATGGCTTGATGGTAATGGTTGAATGGATTAAATGCTGGTCATGAGATTATAGATTGTGTTGGAGTACAATTCTGCTGCTGTTGATGGCCCATGGCACCTGAAAAATGACCAGTCTCAAGTTGCTAGATCTGTTCGAAATCTGTCCCATTTAGCACATTGAGAGTGCCATTGCTTGTCGAGAAAGCAGCTACTCTGTTTTTAAGCAGCTTGTTTCTTTGTTTGTCCATGACTTTTACAGAAGGTAGTGACAAGGAGCAATGCTAGAATGCATAGATCATTAATTTTACATCAACTCCACTTTCCTATCATATTGCCATATCTCTCAATTCCTTTTGTGCCCAAAAACCTGTTAGTTTCTGCCTTCAGTATACTTTGTGAATCAGTATCCACACTCTCTCTGGAGTGTTCGAATCCTCTGAAAGAAGACAGCTCTATGTATTTCAGTCTTAAACAATTGCCAGCTAATCCTGAAATTGCTATCCTTAATTCTTGACTCTCCATAAAAGGAACACAACTTGTTGCTACCTACCCTGCCAAACACTGTCATCATTTTAGAATCCGCAAGTCATAGAGACATACAGCACACAAACAGACCCTTTGGTCCAATGCGTCCATGCCAAACAGATATCCTAACCTAATCTAGTTCCATTTACCAGCACTTGTTCCATATCCCTCCAGACCCTTCCTATTCAAATACCCACCCAGATGCCTTTCAAATGTTGTAATTGTATCAGCCACCACTTCCTCTGGCAGCTCATTCCATACACACACCATCCGCTGTGTGAAAAAGTTGTCCCTTAGGTCGCTTTTGAATTTTTCCCTTCTCACCCGAAACCTTTGCCTTCCAGTCTGGAATCCCCCACCCAAGGGAAAAAGACCTTCTCTATTTACTGTATCCATGCCCCTCATGATTTTATAAACTTCTATACGGTCACCCCTCAGGCTCCAACACTCCAGGGAAAACAACTCCAGCCTATTCAACCTCTCCCTATAACTCAAATCCTCCAACCCTGGCAATATCCTTGTAAATCTTTTCTGAACCCTTTCAAGTTTCACAACATCTTTCCGATAGGAAGGTGACCAGAATTGCATTCGGCATTCCAAAAGTTGCCTAACCGATGTCCTGTACAGCCGCAAAATGACCTCCCAACTCCTTTACTCGACACTCTGACCAATAAAGGAAAACATACCAAGCGCCGCCTTCACTATCCTATCTACCTGCGACCCCACTTTCAAGGAGCTATGAATCTGCACTCCAAGGTCTCTTTGTTCAGCAACACTCCCCAGGACCTTTCCATTAAGCCACTATACATTTCAATTAGATGACATCTTATTCTTCTGAATCCAGAGAATTTCAGTCCATTTTTCTCCCTCTGTCCTCTTGGACAGCCCTCAATTCCAGAAATCGGTCTAGTGAACCTTCACTGGCACTCCCTTCTAAGCAACATTTTATCCTTCCTTAGGTAAGGGACATACTGCCTTGTAGGGTGTAGGAATTGGGATAGAGCCTGCAACATGACAGTTGGTATATCAAAACTGAATAGAAATTACTTATAAATTATGTTCATTCAAAAGCCTACCCCACTCGAAGGGGACACACTGATGTCTTTTGACCAGTTGGCTCGGAAATATTAAGTCGACCAGTAGGGACCTCTTCAATTTTTCTCATATTATAATATTTCATTCAAAAAGAGACCACACTTCTAACTGATTCCTATAGATCTGACACGGAGAAGATGGTGCTGAGTACTGAGAACACACTTTCTGTCAGCAATCTCTATGATCTCTTGGGAGAGGGCCCCTCGGATGAGTCTGTGCAGCTCTGTAAGTTATGGGAGAGGGAGCTTGACGTTGAGGTCTCCTCAGAAACGTGGGAGGATATCTGGGAAAATGCAAGAAGGATCTCGATCTGCAATAGGACCAATTGAAGATTCTCCACAGGGTCCACTTAGTTCCAGATCGCTTCTCAAAATTTTATGTGGGAGTATCTCCAATATTCCCCAAATGCAAGATGAGTGTGGGTACATTCAGTCATAGCCTGTGGCAGGACCAGAGACAATGGGCATACTGGAGAGTTGTGGTAGGTGAAATAGAGAAGATCTTGGAGACAGAGTTGAAGGTGGACCTGGTATCTTTTCTTCTTGACCTAGTTAATCTACTTCCATTAGACGCATACAAAAAAAAGCTTTTCAATATCCTCACTTCTTGTGCAAGAAAGAACATTCTGTTAGTGTGCATGTCTGAAAACCCCCCCAGGCTGTCGATCTGGCATAAGCTTGTCATGGAACACGTCCCTTTGGACTCTCTTATGAGTATGGTGTACGATAAATTAAGAATGTTTACAAGACGTGGCGGCCCTTTTTGGACTATTGGGTACAGATATGTCTGCCATACTAATAAGGATGTTTATGTAGCCATGACAATTCTGTTTAATGAATTGGGTATCCAGAGAGGAAGAATTACAAACACATGAATACTTACAAGTTTATGCTCTCGATGGTCGAGGGCTATTACTCTGTTTTGCTGAGCTGTATCATTATTTTTATTATTAATGTCATGATTTATTGGTGAGTTGTTAGTAATTATTTATTTATCTAATTAGTGGGTTTCTTTGTATTGTTTTGAATTATTTGGGTTTGTATTTGTTGTAATATCCAAAATAACTTTTTTTTCTCCATAAATAAATATATATATAAAAGCCTTCTGCAACATTGAGTCCACAGGAAATATGATTTATTGCATGGCAGCTTCTTGGTCCTGATAGATTGTCCAAATATATCTTTGTTAGCCATTGTGGCAACATCTCTAAAGCAGGGACAATCTTTAGAATAGAGAAGACATATGTAATGGAATTAAGAAGATATTAATTAATATACTGCAAATGTTTATTATTTGGCACTTATGGAACCGGGAGTGTCAAATATTCCAGAAAATCAAGAGGTCTACATAGTCAATATAAAAACACACACCAAGTAATAGAAACATAATGCAGGGGATATACACATCACTGTTGTCCTATATTTACAGCATAAATCACTTAAATAATAATGCAACTTTGCTTTAAATAAAATTATCAGCAGAGAGCCTTCTTACTTGTATCCTCAACTGATTACTCGGCCATCACTGTATTTGAGGAGAAATTGACCAAAATTGAATCAACTATTGACATTTTGTGTGACCATTTGATTGAATGAGCATATTTACACTGAGATAAACAAATTTTAAAAACTGTAATAATTGCACAGAACAATACAGTTAACTTGGCAATATTTGAGGTATATCATTTTTGCTGAATCGCAGAGAGTGCTGGTTCATAGGTTAAAACAAAGTTTGTTGTATTACAGAAGTGTTTTTCATATTAAGTATATCTTATATGTGTTCTGCTAACACCTAAGTTAGATGTAGAAAGATGGACAGCGTATTAATGTTCATGATCATACAATTATCGCAAAATTTTAAATCTTTTTGACATTAATTCTAATATTTCAGACAAAGACTGAGACTGACAATAAACAGAGCATAATCGATGAACTGCAGAAAAAGGTTAGAAGATTGGAATGTGAACTCAATCAGAAGGTGGCACCTGAGCAAATGGAGAGAAAGGTTTTGAAAGAAGAGAGGGTAAGTTTTCAAAGCCTGAGACTGATGTCACAGCTTCTCGTTTAACCAAATATTAAGCTCATAAACAAACAAAATACTTGAGATCCAAATACTTTGGACTGGATTGAATAGAATTTTTGGCCTGACAATTTCTTTTGATATAAATTAAACTCAGACTTGCTCCTTAATAATATTGTGTAAACCTACTCCTGTTTCCCTTTCCATAAATATTTGATAAATGCCTTTTGTTTCTTGCTGAAACACAGAATAATGTGACAGAAACCAGTTTCTAAATAGTCCTGCAGACCGTACTTTCAAAGAACCATTTTGACAATGAAAAATAAAAATCCAAATACACTCTTGTGATTTAACATAGTCTATCAGTCAGCATTCTGTTTGTAGCTCTCTTGCCTTGTTGTGAGAAGGCTATGGGTTTAAGTCCCACCCCAAGACTTGAGCACAACATTCTCGGCTGACAGTCCGCTATAGTCCCGAGAAAGTCCTGCATTGTCAGAGGTCATATTTCAGATGAAACATTTTAATGAAGACGTCATTTGCTCCTCAAATGAGATATTAAATCAATGCCCCAATTTCCCTCTTGGGTGGATGTGAAAGATCCCATGAAGTATTAAGTGTCATCCATAGGTGTCCTGACCAATATTTATCCCTTGATCAGCATCACATTATCTGTCCGTTTTCATATTCCTATTTTTGTGAGTTAGCCATGCACATATTAGCAAGTACGTTTCCTACACTACAGCAATGACTACAGTCAAAACCAACTTCTTTAGCTACAGAGCATTTTGAGATATCTGGTTATTGTGAAAGGCACTATATAAATGCAGGTCTTTCTCTTTATTTCATTAGCAGAACTATACACAGTAACGAAGGAAGTTCTTTTGATAGTAAATGAAGGATCATGTTGCAAACCCTTCTGTTGCAAACTTTGTCAACAAATTATCTTACTGTACCTTTATCAAATATATTACTTCTGAATTCTCAATATTAAATAAGTGTACTTTATTTTGAGCAAGGTGGATATGTGAAGACTAGGTTCAAACTGTTTTCTCAATTGATTAGAGCTTGATTGACTAATGTAGGCACCAGTAGCCTTTAGGCATGTTGCCATGGCAGCTCTACACTAGAGTCTCTTGACACACAATCAACAAAAATTAAAGCACTACTGCTGGAGTTCTTTTTGACGACGATAGGTAGCTGTTTAGAACAGAATTTAATTAACCAAGTTTGCAATTGAGGCTGCATAAAAAGGTGCTGTGTTTTGTTTTCTCTTTTGATAAGGACCAGGTATTGTAATGTAACTTTTTTGATCGTTATTTGTACCCACTGGCGGCTATACTGGATTTGCACTGAGGTAGCTCTTAAGTGGTCAGTCAGCTTTAGGTTTCAAGAGCAGCAAACAAAATTGCTGGAAATGTAACAGCAAGTTCGCTACTCCTCCTCCCACAACTCTGCCCAAACAATATTATATGACCAGTATACAGTATGTCTAAACCCTAATAAATTATGGTGAGGAAGAAATATGTTGTGGGTTTCAGTTCACCAGAAATTGTTGGACAATTGTTGCCGCTCCACCATTAATTTTGAATAAAACCCATTATCACCTTGCCATAGGTTTCCTCATTGTGTGTCCTGAAATTGCTGGATCTGCACCACAAAGACAGATACATTTCAACACAAATGTTTAAAGCTGATAATTTATGTCTGGAAGATAGTGTTAATGATGTAATTTTTCTTTCCCACATATCATTAAACTTGAATGTTCCAAATGCAAGCATCCAAAACAATGGAGCCTCACTCACCAAGTTAGCAGATTGTTCCCAGAAGTTTCTTAAATTGAAATTTTCTTTTACTGTCTCTTTCTCTCTCTTTTATTTAATTCTGCCTTTTTTCTTCTTTATTTCTTTCTCGCTGTCTTCATGTGACTCCAATTCACTCAAATTCCTTCTGTCATTCTTCCCTATCCCTAAGTTTAATTGCTTAAGAAGGTCGATGATGGGTCCTGACATTTAGGAGATGCCTTGTTCCCTGCTATTCAATTCTCAATTGTAGCATTAACATTACACAATAAGCATACTCTTCATTTCTGTTTTTCATGCTAGTGTATAAATTGACATTTATCCATATTGTACTGCATCTGCATTGTGTTTGCCCACTCAGTCAACTTTCCAAATCATCTTGAAACCTCCTTGCAAACTCCTCACAACTGACAGCTTAGTTTTCTATCGTCAACAAATTTGGTAATGTTGCATTTTGCTTCCCTTATCCAGGTTATTTATATAATGCTGTGGCCAAAGCACTGATCTGGCACCCCACTAGTCACTGCCTGCCATTCAGAAAACAAAACATTTATTACCAGTTTCCTTTTTGTCAACGAATTCTCAATCCATAACAATATATTACCCCATATTCCATGTACTTCTAACATACTCCTTATGAGGGATCTTACCAAAAGCCTTTTGAAAGTCCAAATACACCACATCCACTGTTTTGTCCTCATCTATTCTACGAGTTACATCTTTAAAAAACTCCAGTAGATTTGTTAGTCTTCTCTCTTCTACAAAGAGCCTCTGTTTTTACCTTTCTTAAAATAAATCAATCATAACTGAAGTAAACCGTATTTTACATGAAACCCTTATTCTCTTTTATACTGCAGACTTCAAAAGAGGAAATAGTGAGGTGGGAAGAAGGCAAAAAGTGGCAGGCCAGATTGGAAGGATTGAAACATAAGCTGAAAGAAAAGGAGAAGGAGCTGGAAACTATGACCAAGCAGATCACCACTTTAAAGGAATTATATGCAAAGTAAGTCTTTAGTTTTGTGTGTTATTTTTCATCCTAATATACACCAGTAACTACTCTTTTTGCTTGCATTATGGAATTAGCTGGCAGGTTTGTCTTAAAACAGACAATGTATCAAATAGTTTCTGCCAGTAAATTTAACTACCGAAGCATTAAATGTATTTGGTATGGGCTATAAAGTGCTTTGTCATTTCCAAGCAAAGATAATTGCCAGAAGAATATTATTATACACCAAATTCCTGAAGAAGGACTCATGCCCGAAACGTCGATTCTCCTGCTCCTTGGATGCTGCCTGACCTGCTGCGCTTTTCCAGCAACACATTTTCAGCTCTGATCTCCAGCATCTGCAGTCCTCACTTTCACCTTATACACCAAGTTGTCAAGATTTTAAAAAGTCAGGTGTACTTTGCTTAATGTTGTCTTCTCTCTTTTTCACAGTGGCTGTCTCAATTGATATGCTCTCCTACCTGTTAGTATCTCATCTTTTTTGAAATGATCAGTCAATTTTATGGACAGCTAGTCTGTTTTGCCAGTTTAAAAAAAATCAGTTGTGTTTGGTGGTATTATCCGCAATTAGAGAGTGAATTATTTCAGATGCTGATTCCATCCAGTGTGACCTCTCTGCTTCCACCACCAGTCCAAGTACTAAATGACTTAGAATTTCTTCCAGTTCTCAGCTGCTGAAACTACAGTCCACGCTTTCATCATATCCAGGATTGTTTTGTTGAACGTTCTCTTCACAGGTTTCCTCCTTTGCATCTTTTAGAGAGCTCAGTCAATCTCATACTCTGCAGAATACTGTTTTGCAATCTTCCAGCACTCCACCATCCCACCAGTTAATGAGTTCCAATAACTGCTTGCTCCTCTATCTTCCTTTCAAGACTCTTGTCCTCATTTACAATTACTTCCACAGTCTAATCTCTGCTAACCTGAATAACCGTCTCCACCCTTATATCTCAGCATTCACCACCTGCTCTGACTCTGCTTTAATATCTGATCTCCAACTCTCCACTATTATATCAGTGGTTAATTTTTTGGTCACTATGTATTTACTCCCTGTGACTTCCACTCACAACATTGACTTCTAAAAGCCTCTTTAAACCCATATCTTTAATGTTTTTGTCCTTTTCCATTCATTACCCATCTATAATTGATGTCCTCTTTTTGTCGTTTTCAAGCACTTTGAGTTATTCTCCTACATGAACATTGCAATAAACATAAAGAATTTTGGCATTTTAATGTGGTTTGTGCTGCTTACTCTTTTTGTTTTGTATTTAATCTCCTACTTTGGTATATCTCTTAAATCTGCTATATGCTTGAATATCCTTAAAGCCTCATGTCTATCTCCTTAAAATTTATTTAGCACTACAGCCATAATGAATCTATTTTCCTAGTGTAAGTGAGGTCTCTTTGCAGCATCAAAATGGATTCATCAGTTATATGTTAGATTTACAGTAAAATATGTGTGAATCAATCCCATGTTAATAGTATTAGATGCCGATTTAATTCTGATTTAACTGATTTGAACCTAATCTTAACTCTTAAATAATAATTTACATCTGGTCAACTTATCCCTTTGGAATGAAGGGACTTGCTTTATGTATGATTGTCTCTAGATTTTCTTGCAGAAGCATTTCAGTGAAAGAGAAATGTACATTGATGATTAGTTAAGGGTAGACACATTTGTTAAAGTTAATTTTCTTAGCTTAAATTTTTAATTGCAATTCAATTTTTATAGCCTTTAAGTTCATAGTTCCAAAGTTTCCTATACATTTCTAATATTGTTTTATTAAAATGTAGAGTTAAAAAAAAACAAGTGGCACCATCTAACACAAGCATCATTAAATGTTTAAATTTTTAAAAATACCTAAGAGAAGTAATCATTTAAATTTCCTATAGCATTATCTCCAGTCAATAGAAAATGTATATATGTGTAAATAAATGGTGATAATAGGAAACTTTCAGTAATGTACTCTACAGAGCTATCTACTGCTCATGACACACCCTGTTTACATTTTAAAAACTGAATAGGAAATCATAGAATCCAACATAGAATTTCAGAGTATCATAGAGTCCCTAAAGTGTGGAAACAGGCCATTTGGCCCAACAAGTCCACTCTGACCCTCTGAAGAGCAACCCACCCAGACCCATTCCCCTACCCAATTACTCTACATTTCCCCTTACTAAAGCACCTAACCTACACATCCTTGAACACTATGGGCAATTTAGCATGGCCAATTCACCTAATTTGCACATTTTTGGATTGTTCGAGGAAACCGGAGCACCTGGAGGAAACCCACGCAGACACAGGGAGAATGTGCAAACTCCACACAGTCAGTCACCCGAGGCTGGAATCCAACCCGGGTCCCTGGCACTATGAGGCAGCAACGCTAACCACTGAGCCACTGTGCCGCCCACAGAGTCCTTCATGGTAACATTAGCCTGTGTGGAAATGACCCCACACTGTCGTGCGTCATACTGCTTTGTAAACCGACCATCCAGTCAACTAAGTCAAACTAACCCACTAATGTTAATAGTCAAGTATGTTTGAAAATTCTGACAATAGGAAATTAGTGTTGGAGGCAGATAGTGTCCCCATACATGGTCTTCATTAACATGAGGATGTTAAATGTGTATTCCTTGGCAGGGCTGATCAGGAAAAGGCAATTTTACAGAAGAAACTGAAAGCTCGTGGAATTACAGCTGACCAGGTAATAGGTGTCAGATCCATGGAATGCGATCGAGAGATTGAAGATTTAAGGAGAAAGAATACAGAGTTTCAAGATCAGATTGTGAGAATGAGGTGGGTAATGAGATAGATTGCTTTAAAATTATTGTTGCAAATATTCAGTTTACAGTGCCTGCATTTTAATGAAATGTTTTGGTTTGGGAATTAAAGTTTAAGAGTAGGAAATAGGATAAATGCAATTGAAGCAAATGGAAATGTGTTACACTTAAAGGAGCCAGTGTTGGAATGGGGTGTACAAAGTTAAAAATCTCACAACACCTGGTTATAGTCCTACAGGATTATTTGCAAACACTAGCTTTTGGAGCGCTGCTCCTTCATCTGGTAGTTGCAGAGCATAAGGTCATAAGACACAGAATTTATAGCAAAAGATTGCAATGACCTGCAACTGAAATGATATATCGAACAAACCTGGATTGTTGTTAAGTTTTTCATCTTTTAGAATGGGTTGCAGCTTTCGGTTCATTAATATGTAAATCCCAGAACTTCTTTTAAGTCACCTTCTCGACATAACTTAATATTTTATAACTGAGCTGAGCTGCGATGTCATCTTTTGTTATAAAACCTTAAGTTATCTTGAGAAGGTTACTTAAAAGAAATTCGAGGATTTAAGTATTAATGAACTGAAACCTGCATCCATTCTAAAAGATGAAAAACTCAACAACAATCCAGGTTTGTTCGATATATCATTTCAGTTGCATGACACTGTAATCTTTTGCTTTAAATTCTATGTCTTATGATCTTATGCTCCACAGCCACCTGATGAAGGAGCAGGACTTCAAAAGCTAGTGTTTCCAAATAAACCTGTTGGACTATAACCTGGTGTTGTGTGATTTTTAACTTGGTACACTTAAAGGTTTGAGATCATGCTTCTTTAAGGGGTTGGCAGCTATAAAAATCTTTGAGCTGGCTACTGAGCTGGAGGAGTGGTAACTACAAAGTAGTTACAATCCAGATCGAGTTGGAGCTAAATTAGTTTAAAAGCCTCCAGTTGACCCTGAAGGTTAGACTCACGACACCACAGAGCAGGCTTTATCATTATGAAGATGAGTAGTGCTTAAGAAGGTATTCTTATTTCAATGTATTGGAGTGTTTGTCAGGAGAAACATTAATTGCAGACTTGAGATAGGAGAAAACATCAGTAGAAGAAGTGTGTCCAGGCTGCACAAACACTCCTGGTAGCAGACTCCAGGCAGTTAGGGTTCAGGATGAATCCCAAGGAGTGGACCCAATCTCATTATGTTCATATTCTACTCCTGGAAATAAGGACATGAAACATTCTTTTATTCCTTCATGGAATGTGAGCATTGACGGCAAGGCCAGGATTTCTTGCTCATTCCTAATTGCCCTTGATAAAGTGGTGCTAAGCTGCCTCCTTAAACTGCTCCAGTCCATGTGGGCTAGATACAAGCAGAGTACTATTAAGGAAAGAGTGCTAAGCTTTTGACCCAGTGACAGTGAAGGAACGGTGGTAGTGTTCCAAGTCAGAATGGTGTGCTGGAGGATTTTGGAGAACTTTTGAGGTGGTTATGTTCACATGTATCTATTCCTATTGATTTCTCTGTGGTAGAGATCATGGTTTTAGAAGGTGCTATCACAGGAGCCTAGGGGAGTTGCTGCAGTGCACCTTGGAGATGGCACATTGTGTTGCCACTGCAGAGGAGGGAGCGAATAATTGAGGCGGTGGATGGGATACCAGTCAAGAGGGCCGCTTTGTTCTGAATGATGTTGAACTTCCTGGTTGTTGTTGGAGTTGCATTCATCCAGGCAAGTTAGGAAGTATTCTGTCACACTCCTGACTTATGTCTTGTACATGGACAGGTTTTGGCGAATCAGCTGCTGAGTTACTTGCTGCAGAAGTCCTAGCCTCTTAGCAGCTCTTGTAGCTACAGTAAATTAGGTGTTTAGTCATTTGATGCCAATGATTGAGGATTCAACACTGATAATTGCATTGAAAATCACCTTATGGTTAGATTCTCTCTTGTTTGGAGTGGTTACTTATGGGCAGGTGTGTGGCATGACTGTTACTTTCCAAGTTTGAATATGTCCTGTTCTTTTAAGAGCAATACTATCTTTCAATGAAAGAAAATGTCAGGCTGGATTAAATACAAACTGTTGCAGAGGGAAACACAGTGACCATGCTCACTTCAGTGTGGGAGAGGTCTCTTTTTCATTTCCTAGTGCTGGGCATATTTCCCCTGATTTAATTCTGAGGGTGAAAAGGACTAGCATGAATTTGTGAAACTGGCAGAACTGTTCTGGAAGAAGGGTCACTGGACCCAAAACGTTAACACTGCTTTCTGTTTACAGATGCTGACAGACGGCTGTTGTCTTTCCAGTAATTTCTGGATTTGCTTCTGATTTCCAGCATTCTACTCTGGTGGAATTGGTGGACACAGCCATCTGATTGTGTGTTAAGCTTATTAATGAGCCAGTTAACACCCAATATCGATTAGCCTGCCACTACTTAGCAGTAGCTCAGGGATTAAATTGTGTGGCTTTCCCTTGCTCTAGGAATTCCAGCCTGCAAACCCTGTCAGGTTTATCAATCATCTAATGGGGTGGAGTGCCTCAAGGTTTGCATTCTGTGCTTGTTCAAAGGGCTTGGCACTGGATTGGGGATGGGGGCAATGAAACCATTCCTCTGCTATTGTGTCTGACCTGTTCCCCAACTGTAATCCAGACCCGCCCTTTGTCCTGGGGTTCTGTGCCTCTGGTTAATGCCGATTGCCACCCCTCCCTTTAGCCATGGTGTCTCTAATCCACAGTCAGCAGCTCTTTGCTCATACTGTATACCTCTATCGCAAGGGAGACCCAACATTGGCCACTTAATTGTCTGAAAGGTACCTCACTCTGCGTGTCTCGGCCATCAAACTGACAAGGAGGGCTCCCTACCTATGCGGTGAAGGATGCATGAGATAGACTGTCAGCCTTACAGAACCCTGGCCTTAGCTGTAGTTTAAATGTCTTTCATTCCATCTTAATCAAGATCCATTTGATGCACATAATAACCAAAAATTGTTTGTTCTTTTTATCCCAGGCAACAGCAAGCTTTACCACGGGATTCAGTGGTGGAAGATTTAACTTTGAAAAATCAATATCTGCATGAAAAAGTCCAAGCTTTAGAAAAGCAGCTGTCAAAGAATGTACTTTCCAGACCATCAGTATGTATTTGTTTTAATGCTTTAGAGATAATCTAACCAACAGAATTCAAGAGCAGAATCTTACAGACGCATTGGATGTTTTCCTATGCTGTAACGTTTTGAAAGAGTTATCCAGTTACTCCCAACAGTGCTTCCCCTGTGAGAAGAGTAGTCATTTATGTTTTGTCTTTTATTTTGGGTGGAGCGCTATTCATCCAGAAACACAAATTGCAAGAGAAACTCAGCAGGTCTATCAACATTTGTGAAGAGAATTCAGCTTTAACGTTTCGAGTCCTGTGACCCTTCTCCAGAATTGATAGGTCGTATAAATGCTAAAAACAGTGAGTGGCAGGAAGGGAAGGGAATAAGCAGATAAGTGGAGATAGAGCCCAAAGAGAGAGAGTTGCTATTAGACAGACAAGAGAATGGATGATAGTCAGCCAGAGATAAAGAAAAGCTGATAATGGGGACCGTAAATAGTGAAAATGGGTGATGACAGGGTCTGCTTTCAACACCATACTTCTCCAGCAATTTCTGTTTTTGTTTCTGACTTCCAGCATCTGCAGTTATTTGTTTTATCACCCATTTTAGAATATTTGAAAGAAGGCATTATTGACTATAAACAAGTATACTGACAGAAGACTTTGGGAGGAATGTTCTCAAAACACATTGATCCTTGTCCACTGATATCCCAAAATCTTTGACTCTGTTTTCAAAATATATCGTTTTAGTTTTTAAATTACTCATTCATTTGAATTTCCAGCACAAACCTTTTAACCTTCCACAATTGTGTCAATTAAACAATAAAATAATTGAACAAAGGACATCTTATTGGTAGCACAGAGATGGTTAACTTTAATAGTGTTTTTGTATTACTTTTGACAGTCGAAATTGCAGAGTATTGGTTAAAGGAAATGCAGCTGATATTCTGAAGTACTGTATTACTGTTGTTACATAATCTAAATGTGAAATTATACCTGTACTTTTCCATATTATCATTCACCAACTTTTTTTCTTTCTGTATGTCTTATCTGTCTTTCATATCACCTATCTTCAACTTATTTGCAATAAACATGTTCTCAATGCAGACTATGGATCCCAATGCAGACTTTGAATCTAAAGGATCTGCATCCGTGGATATTTTTAGTGAATTCAGGACTGATGGAAGTGTAAAAATGAAAACAAAGAAGAAATATTTTAAGAAATCAACATTGGCCTTTGGAACAAGTACTAAAATTTGCAATGAACAAGAAAATACATGTTCAAATGAAACTGGGGAAACTGCTGGCCTGGACAATGATAAACATGATAGGCATTCCAGTGATACTAAGATGCAGTCAAGATTGAGACAAGTGGATGTGTGCGCTGAAATCCAGACAGAGGAGCCTTTGGCAAAACAGACAGGTTCTAGTGCAGGTAATATAAACGGAGAACAGCCCTTGATCAAAGAAAGGGCAGAAATAAGCCAGGCAGCTGAAAAGGAAAAACCAGAGCAAGGATCTGATAACAACTTGGGAGATGATATCAGACAGTCGGAAGTAAATGATCCTCTGTTGGATTCAGTAAGCGATGGAGAGACCATATATAGCAAGAGTGAACCAAGTATTGCGACAGGGGAAGAGGTTGAACAGATGACGGAGGAAGATCCTGTAGAAGATCAGGGAGGAACAGAATCTGAGATGCACAGAATTCCTGAAAAAAAACTCCAGGTTATTCAACTATGAAATGTAACTGAAAGAATATGCCCTCTCCTACCTAGAGCAGTAGATGCTTTTGCTTTGGCTCAGTAGCAAAGTTTCTAAAAAGTCTGAAATATGAATAGTGTGTGTATCCCTTCAAAGTAAACACCTGTCTTAGTTTGACCTACAGTTCCATTCATCCGTTACGTATCTCGGTTTTACTTTAGAGGGATCCTTCTACATGGTGCTGCATGTTGGGGTAGGGATGTTTCTGAAGACCTGTTCTATTGTGTACTCTAGACCCCTGGAGTGGGAGCTGATGCTTCAGCTCAGAAGGAACAAGAACTTCAGAGAGAGAACCTCAGGCTGGCTGCAGAGAATGTGGAGCTGCGTTTTCAACTAGAGCAGGCTGACAAGGACTTGCCACGATTAAAGGTCAGACATGCGTGAGCACTCATAGTTTGAGAGGGGGAGATGATGGCGTAGCAGTAATGGAATTGCAATCCAGAGGCTCTCACTAACATTCTCAGAATGTGAGTTCAAATCACACTACGACTGCTATAGACTTTGAAATCAATTAATTAGAGCTGGAATTGAAAGCTAGCTTCACTAATGGTGACCATGACAACTGTCATAGAACACTGAACAGTACAGCACAGGAACAAGGCCTTTAGCCCATCATTTCTGTGCCAACCATGATGCCATTCTAAACTAATCCCATCTGCCTGCACATGGTCCATATCACGCTATTCCTTGGCTGTTCACGTCTCTGCCTAAATGCCTGTTAAACTTTGCTAATGTGTCTGCTTACGTCATCCCCCCTGGCAGCGCGTTCCAGGCATCTGGCAATGTCTGTTTACCAACATTTACCTCACACAACTTCTTTAAACTTTTCCCTTCTCGCCTTAAACCTATGCTCCTGAGTATTTAACATTTCTGCCCTGGAATAACGACTGTGACTATTCGCCCTACCCATGCCTCTTGTAATTATATGGACTTGTATCATGTCGTCCCACAGTCTCCAACACTCTAGTGAAAATAGTCCAGGTTTGTCCAATCTCTCCTTAAAGTTAATACAATCCAGGCGACGTCCTGGTAAACCTCTTTTGCACCTTCTCCAAACCCTCCACATCCTTCCAGTAGTGTAGCAGCTGGAACTGCACCCAGTATTCCAAATGAGGCCTAACTAAATTTTTGTACATATGCAACATGACTAGCCTTGACCGATGAAGGGAAGCATGCCATACACCTTCTTTAACACATTATCCACTTGTGTTGCCATTTTCACACAGCTATAGACTTGCGACCCAAGATCCCTCTATGTCAATACTCCTAAGGATCCTGCCATTCACTGTATACTTTCCTCTTGCATTTGAGTTAGAACGTAGAACATTACAGCACAGTACAGGCCCTTTGGCCCTCGATGTTGTGCTGTCCTGTGAAACCAATCCAAAGCCCATCCAACCCACACTATTCCATTCTCGTCCATATGCCTATCCAATGACCACTTAAATGTCCGTAGAGTTGGCGAGTCTACAACTGTGGCAGGCAGTGCTTTCCACGCCCCTACTACCCTCTGAATAAAGAAGCTACCTCTGACATCTGTCCTATATCTATCACCCCTCAATTTGAAGCTACGCTTCCTCGTGCTAGCCATTGCCATCCGTGGAAAAAGGCTCTCATTGTCCACCCGATCTAACTCTCTGATTATCTTGTCTGACTCAACAAGTCACCTCTCAATCTTCTTCTCTCTAACGAAAACAGCATCAAGTCCCTCAAACTTTCCTCGTAAGCCTTTCCATCCATACCAGGCAACATCCTGGTAAATCTCCTCTGAATCTTTTCCAAAGCTTCCACATCCTTTCTATAATGCGATGACCAGAACTGCATGCAATACTCCAAGTGCGGCCACACCAGAGTTTTGTACAGCTGCAGCATGACCTTGTGGTTCCGAAACTTGATCCCTCTAACAATGAAAGCTAACACACCATATGCCTTCTTAACAGCCCTTTCAACCTGGGTGGCAACTTTGAGGGATCAATGTACATGGACACCGAGATCTCTCTGCTCATCTAAACTACCAAGAATCTTACCATTCGCCAAGTATTCTACATTCCTGTTACTCCTTCCAAAGTGAATCACTTCACACCTTTCTGCATTAAACTCCATTTGCCTCCTTTCAGCCCAGCTCTGCAGCTTATCTATGTCCCTCGGTAATCTACAACATCCTTCCTCACTATCCACAACTCTACCGACCTTACTGTCATCCGTAAATCTACTAACCCATCCTTCTACGCCCTCACCCAGGTCTTTTATAAAAATGACAGACAGCAGTGGACCCAAAGCAGATCCTTGCAGTACACCACTAGTAACTGAACTCCATGATGAACATTTCCCATCAACCACCACCCTTCTTTCAGCTAGCCAATTTCCGATCGAAACCACTAAATCGCTCTCAAGGCGTCCTTGTGCAGTAGCCTACCATGGGGAATCTTATTAAACGCCTTACTGAAATCCATATACACCACATCAACAGCTTTACCCTCATCCATCTGTTTTGTGAGGCATGACCTACCCTTCACAAAACCATGCTGACTATCCCTAATCAACTTGTTCCTATCGAGATGATTATAAATCTTATCTCTTATAACCGTTTCCAACACTTGACTCACAGCTGAAGTAAGATTCACTGGTCTGTAATTACCAGGGTTGTCTGTACTCCCCTTCTTGAACAAGGGGACAACATTTGCTATCCTCCAGTCTTCTGATACAATTCCTGTAGACAATGACGACATAAAGATCAAGGCCAATGGCTCAGCAATCTCGTCCCTGGCTTCCCAGAGAATCTGAGGATAAATCCCATCCGACCCAGGGGATTTATCTATTTTCATACTTTCCATAATTTCTAACGCCACCTCCTTGTGAACCTCAATTCAATCTAGTCTCGTAGCCTGTTTCTCAGTATTCTCCTCGACGACATTGTCTTTTTCCAGTGTGAATACTGATGAAAAATATTCATTTAGCGCTTCCCCATTTCCTCTGACTCCAAGCACAACTTCCAACTACTGTCCTTGATTGGCCCTAATCTTATTTGAATCATTCTTTTTTCCCTTATATACCTATAGAAAGCTTTAGGGTTTTCCCTGATCCTATCCGTCAACAACTTCTCATGTCTGCTCCTCGCTCATCTTAGCTCTCTCCTTAGGTCTTTCCTGACTATCTTGTAACTCTCTATCATCCTCACTGAGCCTTCACATTTCATTCTTACATAAGTTAACTTCTTCCTCTTGACAAGAGATTCACCTTCCTTAGTAAACCATGGCTCTTGTGTTCGACAATTTCCTCCCTGTCTGACTGGTACATACTTATCAAGGACACGCAGTAGCTGTTCCTTGAATAAGCTCCACATTTCTATTGTGCCCATCCCCTGCAGTCTCCTTTCCCATCCTATGCATCCTAAAGTTTGCATCATAATTGCCTTTCCCCCAGCTGTATCTCTTGCCCTCCGGTGTATACCTATCCCTTTCCATCGTTAAGGTGAACATAACTGAATTTTGGTCACTATCACCAAAGTGCTCGTCTACCTCCAAATCTAACATTTGGCCGGGTTCATTATCCAGTACCAAATCTGATGTGGCCTCGCCCCTTGTTGGCCTGTCTACATGCTGTGTCAGAAAACTCTCCTGCACACAATGGTCAAAAACTGACCCATCTGAAGTACTTGAACTATAGCACTCCCAGTCAATATTTGGGAAGTTGAAGTCCCCATAATAACTACTCCTATCGAGAATCATTTTTGCTATCCTTTCCTCTAAATTTCTGGAATAATTCAGAGGCCTATAGAATACTCCCAACAAGGTGACCTCTCCTTTCCTGTTTCTAATCTCAGCCCATACTACCTCAGTTGATGAGTCCTCAAACATCCTTTCTGCAGCCGTAATACAGTCCTTGACTAACAATGCCACACCCCACCTCTTTTACCATTTTCTCTGTTCTTACTGAAACATCTAAATCCCTGAACCTGCAATAACCATTCCTGTCTCTGCTCTACCCACATCTCTGAAATGGCCACGACATTAAAATCCCAGGTACCGACTCATGCTGCAAGTTCACCCACCTTATTCTGGATGCTCCTGGTGTTGAAATAGACCCACTTCAAACCAACATTTTGCTTGTCGGTGCCCTTTTGCAACCCTGAAATCTTAGTTCGGACATCCCTACTCTCAACCTCCTCTATGCTTGAACTACAGTTTAAGTTCCCATCCCCCTGCTGAATTAGTTTAAACCTACCCGAAGAACATTAGCAAATCCATGTTCTCCCCCCCCCCCACCCTGGATATTGGTATCCCTCTGATCCAGGTGAAGACCATCCTGTTTGTAGAGGTCCCACCTACCCCAGAAAGAGCCCCAATTATTCAGGAATCCAAAACCCTCTCTCCTCCTCCATCCTACTTGTTTAACTCCTCTCACTCCCTATTCCTCACTTCACTAGCACGTGACATGGGCAACAAACCAGATACAACAACTCTGTTCTAGTTCTAAACTTCCTTCCTAGGTCCCTGAATTTCTGCCTTAAATCCCCATTTCTGTTCCTGCCCATATCGTTGGTGCATATGTGGACCATGACTTGGGGCTGCACCAACTCCCCCTTAAGGATCCTGAAAATCCAATTAGAGGTCTCATGAACCCTGGCACCTGGGAGGCAATACACCAACTGTGAGTCTCTCTCTCGTTCCCACAGAACCTCCCATCTGTCCCCCTATTGACTAATGCTGTGCTCCTCTTCCCTGTTGCCTTCTGAGCAACAGGGACAGACTCTGTACCAGAGACCTGTGCCCTATTGCTTACCCCTGGTAAGTAGTCTCTTCCGCCAGATCCCCCCCCCCCCCCCCCCCCCTCCAGATCGGCCTGAGGAGATCCCTGCACTGCCTGCTGGTTCTCTTTCCGTTCCCTGACGGTAACCCATCTGCCCTTTTCTTGTACCTGAGGTGTGACCACCTCTCTGTAACTCCTCTCAATGACCCCCTCCACCTCCCAAATGATCCGAAATTCATCCAGCTCCAGTTTCCTAACGTGGATTTCAAGGAGCTGGAGTTCTTGCAGATGCAGTCAGCAGGGACACTACTGGTGATGCTTACCTCCCACATTCTGCAGGAAGGACATTCAGCTGCCCTAACCTCCATTCCCACTATTCTAACTTCCCAACGAGCCTACTGAAAACTAAAAGAGACGGAAAAAAAAGATGGGTCACCCTTATCAATCCGGTGCACAGAACCTTTTTCTTTTGGTTAGAGGAGGAGGATAGGTGGAAAACACTAGTGTCTCCAAGTAATGTTTCGAGTAAAGCAACCACCCAAGTATGAAGCTTCAGTTACCCAGCAGTCCCGTGCCCGCTCCTGCTCAGTGTGTGCCCTGCCAATACACGAGGTAAGTTTTTAAACTTTACGCCTACCTTCTCATCAGGCCTCTGATCCTCGCTGTCTCTCCTCCCACTGCAACTCCGAAAAAGCATCACTTCACACTTGACTGGTTTAAAGTACATCTGGCATTTGTCTGCCTAAATTTTTAAACTAATTTTTATCCTACTATAACCTTGCTCACAATCCACAACTCCACCAGTTTTCATGACATCTGAAAGCTCACTAATTAGACCACCTGTATTTTCATCCATATCATTTATATATATTATAAACAACAGAGGTCCCAGCACTGATCCTTGTGGATCATCTCTGGTCGCAGACCTCCAGTCAGAAAAACACCCCTCCACAACTACCCTCTGTCCTCTATGACTAAGCCAATTTCTATACAACTTACCAACTCACCCTGCATCCCATGAGACTTAGTCTTCAGTGAATACTGATACAAAATACTCATCAAGGACCACACCTATCATCAACTGTTTCAAAAACTCACATGATTCACAAATGTTCTTTGCAAAATGGATGAAAATCTGCCCAGAATATAACTCCAGACTGCTGCAATGTGATTGACTCTTAACATTCCTCGGAAATGGCCTAGTGAGTTCAAAGGCAATGAGGGCCATAAAACAAAAATTACCCTTCGAATGATGTCCAATTCTCATGAATGAAGAATAAAATATTCACAGTAAGAAACATGGAATCAGCTCTGAGGCTTTTGAAATTACTTCCATTGTGCATCCACAGAAATGAAGTTAAAATCCTTTGTATTTCTTAACATGGTAGTACTACAAGGATCAGATCTGTCATGATCCTGCTGGGAAGAGTGTGCCTCACTAGTCCACAGGCCCTTTCAGAAATAGATAACTGATTGAATCATGAAGTGGTTACTTTGCCTGGCATTGACTGCTACCTCGGACAAAAGAAAAACGCACCAGGTTTCGTCAATAACCAAACAAAACTTATTTATTATAATCAAACTTCTCTTTTAGCATGAGGCGAAATGCATTTGAACTAAAACTGAAAAGATCCCCTTTAAATCCAAGTACAGACAGCTGTGCAAGAAATAACATGAGTAGAACATAGGCAAAAATAAACAAATTCTGTGGATCAAAAGTAAAACCACAAGGATGTTTTTGGCGATTATATAATATTGTCATTGACCCCGATAGATCCTCAATCTGTATCTGGTCAGTTGGATCCAAGTCTTGCTTGAGTTAGACGTTCTCTTTAAAATCTTTGAGTGGTGGTGTTTTTCCACTCAGATTGGATAAGAAAGAGAGCCCTGTCTCAGTTTGCAGATTTTCCAGAAGTCTAAAATAAACTTCCCCCTTCTCAGGCCTGTTACAAACTGTAAATTAAAAATCCAAATGCTGTCACGAGGTAGCTTTTCAGCTCAAAGGCATCATGCTAGCTTGTCTCAAAAACATCAATTTTAGCTTCTCTACAAGTTACATGACCTTGTGTAATACATAAGTGAACACGACACAGTTCCACCTTTTGACCCTTGAGTGCAAAAATGAACATGGTCCATTTTCTGTAACACATTTCAAAAATATGATTGTTTACAATAGATGAACTTTTCTGCTGTTTTTCTATTAGCTGGTTTAATTTATGTTTGCTTCTTATACCTTTTCTCAGGATCAAATAGTTAATTTGCAGGAAATGTATCAACTTCTCAAAAAAGAGAGAGCAGAATTGGAAAGAAAACTTGGAAACATGAGAGGGGTAAGTGAGGTACTGTGCTTTCCACACATGTTTACTAACTACAGTATGTTATGAATATTATGAAATTTGAAGTGCACGTCCAAATATTTTTAAAGGTTGTAAGGTTCCGGATCCATTACCTTCCTAAGCAGTGCATTTCAGATTCCATCACCCGCTGAAAAGGTTTTTTTCCCAAAAACCTTCTGAATCTCCTGTCCCTTACTCTAAAACTATGCCCTCTTGTGATTGACTCCTCAACCAAGGAAAACAGCTGCTCCCTCTTCACCCTGTCCATGCCCCTCATAATCTTATACACCTCAGTTTCCCTTCTCAAAAGAAAACAATCCAAGCCTATCTAGTCTCTCCTTATAGCTCAATTTCTCCATTCCAGGCAGCATGCTGGTGAACCTATTTGTTGCTACCTGTGGCCATGTTCCCTCTTGGAAGACAGTCAGCACCTACCATTCCAGCTACTCTTCCCCAGGAACAAAAGGACTGTTCATCCGTCCAGTCTATTCAGACCATTCAGTCATAGTTCAAATATGTGTCCGTTGCTCCTCACCAACATGTTAGACTGAATAAGCTATTGTGGTATTTGTAGGCTTTATATAAGGATATATAAAATGAAATTTTTAAACAGGTCCTGGAGAACACAGACCTATTACTGACCAGCTCACAATACAGCAAAACTGAAACATTAGGAATTTGAGCGCATAGACAATGCTCAAACTTCACTGCAGTTCATTTAAGGTGATGTCTTTCATATTGATGTCATAATTCTCCAGCATTACTCAAACAAGCGGGTGGGGGTTCTCCCAGCATCATGGACAATATGTGCTCGTTGAGTAACATTAACCAAAACTTTTCATTGACTTCATTACTCTTTGTGGATTTTGCTGTGTACCAGTCATCAGCCACATTTGTGCATTCTGTACTGCAATAGTGCAGACAGTTCAAAATGAAATAACCTGTCACATATTAGGGAAAGCAGTGGCACAGTGGTAATGTTACTGGGTTAGTGGTCCAGAACTCCTAGATCAATATTCTAAGGACATGTATTCAAATCCCACCACGATGAATTTTAAGAAAACCCCAAGGTGTTCTACACTTATGTGAGGAACAAGAGGATAGCCAGGGTGAGGGTAGGGACAATCAGGGATAGTGGAGAGAACTTATATCTGGAGTCTGAGGAGGTAAGGGAGGTTCATAATGAATATTTTGCTTCAGTAATCACGACTGAGACGGATCGTGTCATTTGTAAGGACAATGTGGAACAGGTTGATGTTAAGAAGGAGGATGTGCTAGAAATCTTGAAAAACATGATGATAGATAAGTCCCCTGGGCCAGGTGGGATATACCCAAGGTTACTGTGGGAAATGAGGGAAGAGATTGCTGCGCCTTTGGTGATGATCTTTGCTTCCTCACTGTCCACTG
>NC_057728.1:52415708-52427692 GCF_004010195.1 Chiloscyllium plagiosum
GCTACAAATCTTCGCACAAACTTTGAACACCCATAGTTGGTATGTCGGGTTTTCAGCTAGGGATGATGAATTCTGGGTTTAAACTATGGGCAGCTAGGGGTGTATCTTGTCTGGATGATTTATTTGAAGGGGACATACTGGTGTCTTTTGAACAGTTGGCTCGGAAATTAGATTAGATTAGATTACCTACAGTGTGGAAACAGGCCCTTCGGCCCAACAAGCCCACACCGACCCGCCGAAGCGTAACCCACCCATAACCCTACACCTAACACTACGGGCAATTTAGCATGGCCAATTCACCTGTCCTGCACATCTTTGGAATGGGGGAGGAAACTGGAGCACCGGGAGGAAACCCACGCAGACACGGGGAGAATGTCCAAACTCCACACAGTCAGTCGCCTGAGGCGGGAATTGAACCCGGGTCTCTGGCGCTGTGAGGCAGCAGTGCTAACCACTATGCCACCTTGCTGCCCTAATATGAATTGCCCAGTAGGACCTCTTTCAGTTCTTCCAAATTAGAAATTTCATCCAAAAAGAGACCACACTTTGAACTGATCCTTAAAGGTCTGACGTGGAGAAGACAGTGTTGGATGCTGAGGGTATATTATCTGTTAGCAACGCTTTTCATCTATTGGAAGAGGGCCCCTCAGACGAGGCCAAACGGCTTTGTTGGATATGGGAAAGGGAGTTGGATGTTGAGATCTCTTCTGAAATATGGGAGGATATCTGGGAAAATGCAAGACCCACACTTTGCAATTGAAGATTCTCCACAGGGTCCATCTGGCCCCAGACCGCCACGCTAAATTTAAAGCAGGAACATCTCCAATGTGTCCTAAATGTAAAGTGAGCATGGGCACACTTACTCATTGTCTTTGGTCCTGCCACAGACTGTGGGCAGACTGAAGCACTGCGGTAGGCGAAATAGGGAAGGCCTAGGGGACAGAGGTGGAGATGGACCTGGTATCTCTTCTTCTTGGCTTTATTAATTCTCTTTCATTAGATGCACACACAGAAAAAACAAGGCTTTTCAGTACCCTCACTTTTTGTGCCAGAAAGAACATTCTATTAGGGTAGGTGTCGGACAATCCCCTGGGGCTGGCGTAAGCTAGTCATGGGGCACATCTCCTTGGACTTTCTGACAAGTATGGTGTACCATAAAACTGAGAACTTTTATAAGATGAGGTGACCCTTTTTGGATGATCTGGGTAGATTTGTCCGCCATACTAATAAGAGCCTTTATATACCCATGGCAATTCTAAGTAATGGATTTAGTGCCCAGAGGGGAGGAACTACGAACATATGAATATGTAGAAACTTGTGCACTTGATGATCGAGGGCTATTTTGTTTTGCTGAGCTTTGTTACGGTTGTTATCATTACTATTATTAAGATTTTCCTTTTTTAACTTAGTTATTAGTTAGTATTTATTTGTATAATTAGCAGCTTTATTTATTAATGCTGGTTTGAATTGTTTGGTTTTGTATTTGTTGTAATATTCAAAAGAAAACATTTTTCTTCATTTTAACAAAAATATATTTTTAAAAAATGCACGGACGGTCAAGACAGACACAATGAACCAAATGGCCTTCCTCTATACCATAGAAATATTCACCGAATCTCAATTATTAAGGCAGAGATAGGCAGATTTTTGATTAGCAGGGGATTGAAAGATGACTGGAGATAAGCGGGAATGTGGAGTAATCAGATTAAGTAGTGGAGCAGACTAGATGGGCTGACTCGTGCTCCTAATTCACGTATTTATATGATGACAGTAGCTTTTTAAAGTTATTATTTTAGCATTGTGATACTTCAGTAACATTTCTATTCCTTCCTCAAGTATAATACAGAAATTCTTTCAAATATTTTGTGAACATAAACCTCAATATGCACAACAGGGATTTTCCTAAGCCACGTAGATAGCTTAACTGAATGTTTCCACTAATCTGCATATTTGGAACTGTAAAGATAAACAAATCCTTTGTTCTGAGGTTAATGGTGCAACTGTATTAAGGGTTCAGCTTTGGAAAAGACATAACAAAGAAGCACAGATGTGGATGACTAGAAAACTGACTGGGGGTAGCACTGCTACACTCTGGTATCCAAGTTGAGATATGGCAATGTGAGCAAGGCAAACCAATTATTGAAATTGATTGATGGCACAGCATTCAGGACATACCTTTGGCAGAAATGAATCTGTAAAACTAGTCTTCTGCTCTGGACATCAAGGACATAAACCCTCTATTTATATTGGGGAAAAGTTCAAGGAATCAGGTTCTGTTTTATTTACACTCAGACTTAATTCGACGGTTACCTTGAATCTTTGCAAGTATCCAATTCTTTCACTAACTGCTGCCTCCATGGCTATTATTTCGTCCTTGAGCTTGTTATTTTCTTTCCTTAAGTGCTGTTCCATTTCTACCAGGGTTGTGTAACGCCTTGTTAAGGAACTTTCATTAACCCGCAGCACAGTTAACTTGCTAGTGAGCCCTGCAAGCTTCTTCTTCATTTCATCCGGATCCACCTGAAGTGTTTCCAGTAGTTGCTAATTTAGAGATGGAGAATAGTTACACAGTCACACAATACATTTCATAATTTCCTGCAGGCAGAAACAAAACTTTTTTTAAAAAAAGTATTTATAACTTCAGGTGTAACATGGCATTTACCTTCTGTCAAAATTGTCCAGTGCTCCTGATATTGGACATCCTTCCCACCATTTTGGAGCCTTATGTGAGGAGCCCAAAAAACCAGTACTGCAATTTGCACATTTATTTATGAGACATGCATTTGCACAATAATGTTTCTTTTTCTTGGTGGCATTCCTTGACTGTTTAATTCTAAATAAGGATATATCATATGGTCCAGTCTCCCCAGTAAAATCAGTTTGACTGTATCAAACCCTGCAATTGCTTTAAACACCTCAGTTAGGTCACCCCTCAATCTTCAAGAAAATGCAAGGCAAGCTGAGCCAACCTGTGTTCTTGAATTAGCCTCTTAATACAGGTAATAATCTGATGAATCTTAACTATGCCAAGCTAAGATACTTGTTCCTAAGGTTGAGAACTCAAATCAGAGCTCCTAATGGAATCTGACCAAGACTTTGTCCAAGATTTTGTACAACTGAAATATCACTTCCTCTCCTCGCCAACCTCCATGAGTAATGTCCAACATTCCATCATGCTTTTTGAACACTTTAAGTACATGTGCACTAACTTTTAAACACTTGTAGAATACTTACATTATATTCCTCTATTTTCACTTGATCCTGCTCTTTTAAATCCTCAAGCTTTTTCTTTTCTTCTTCAATTTTTTGAATATTCTTTTGCCAGGATTCCCTTTCGCTATACACAAAAGTAACAATTTAATTAGGATGGCTTATACCGTTTAAAACATTTTCACCCTTGCTTCCATTTTTGAATTAAAAGTGTGACCATTGCTTATTCAGGCAACTATTGATCCAACAGAAAAGGTTTTTCTCACTCTTTGTAATTGAGAGGTCTAGGATCTGGCAACTGTTCAGACATTACTCCTAGGCTCCTCCTACCACGTTCACGTCTCAATTAAATTTAGGTTCTTGGGGCATGGTGATTGGATCCATAGTGACAGCCCCGGGTGTTGGTTAAACTACCCTTCCAGGTTCAATTGTTTTTACCTTGTTGCAGTGTTATTTGTGGTTATTTCCTATTAAAATACTAGGAAAGATTAAGGAAGCACTGGACATATAATGCAGGTGGATTGGAAAAATCAGGATGGTAGCAGATCTCAAGTAAAGGAATTTGTGGAATGTCTATGAAATGGTGTTTTGGAGCAGCTTGTGGACAGTCCATTAGGGAACAGGCAGTGATGAATTTGGTGATGTATAATGACGCAGAGTTGGTTAGGAACCTTAAGGTGAAGGAATCCCTTGGGGCAGTGACCAGAATGTGATAGAATTCACCCTGCTGTTTGAGGGGAAGCAGCTGTAATCAGATGTAATGATATTATAATTGAGTAAAGGTAACTACAAAGACATGAGGGAAGAGGTAGCCAGAATTGATTGGAAGGGCAGCCCAGCAGTGATGTTGGAACAGCAATGGCAGTAGTATCTGGGGGTAATTCGGGAGGCACAGCAGTAATTCATTCCAAGGAAGGAGAAATGTTCTAAGGGAAGGATGAGGTAATCATGCCTGACAAGGAACAGCATAAAAGTGAAAAACATAATGTGATGAAGATGAGTGGGAAGTCAGAGGATTGTGAAGCCTTGACAACAACCAGTGGATAACTAAAAAAGCAATAAAGAGGTGGAAGGTGATGAACTATGAGAGTAAGCCTTCTAGTAATACAAAAGCAGACTTTTAGGCTTCTAAAAAGGTAAGAGAGAGGCAAGATTGGACATTGGACTGCTGGACAATGAGACTAGAGAAGTAGTAATTAGAAACAAAAATAGTGGAAGAACCGATTAGGTACTCTGCATCAGTTTTCACAGTGGATGACACTGGCAGCATACCAATACTTCAAAGAGTCAAGGGCAGAGGTGAGTGTAATGGCTGTCACCAAGGAGAAGGTGCTGAGGAAGCTGAAAGGTCTGAGGTGAATAAATGGATCCCAGATCAGATGGACTGCACTCCAGCATTCTGCAGGGGACGGTTGAGTAGATTGTGGAAACATTGGTGGTGATCTGTCAGGAATCATGGAGTCAGGGAGAGTTCCAGAGGACTGTAACACCCCTGTTTAAGAGGAGAGGGAGGCAGAAGACCAATTAAACCAAATCACCTGACCTCGGTCATTGGTAAAGATTTTAGAGTCCATTATTAAGGATGAGATTATGGAGTGTATGGCAAAATAGAACTGAGTCAGGACAGCTTTGAGTAGGTAATGGACAAGTTAGACAAAGAACACCCAGTTGACATGATCTATGTGGATTTCTTGAAGGCTTTTAACAAAGTACTGCAGAGAAGACTGCAAAATAAGATAGGAGTCCCATGGTTTTACAGGCTAGTTACAGGCATGGATAGACAATTGCAGACTGGCAGACAGCAAAGAATGGAGATAAAGAAGTCTTTTTTAGGATGGCACCTGGAAACTAGGCAAGTTCCACAGGTATCTATGTTGGGACTAGAAATATTCACATAATACTATTAATGATCTGCACAAATATTATGTGAGATTATGCACTTTGGTATGAAGAATACAAGCATAGACTATTCTGGATGTAGGTTTGCTCGCTGAGCTGGAAGGTTCATTTCCAGACGTTTTGTCACCCTACTAGGTAACATCTTCAGTGGGCCCTCAAACGAAGCACTGTTGATAATTCCTGCTTTCTATTTATATGTTTGGGTTTCTTTGGATTAGTGATGTCATTTCCTGCAGTGACATAATTTCCGGTGGTGATGACATTTCCTGGTCTTTTTCTCAGGGGGTGGTAGATGACATCAAACACTATGTGTTTGTTGATAGAGTTCCGGTTGGAATGCCATGCTTTTCATGCGTGTCTCTGTTTGGCTTGTCCTAGGATGGATGTCCCAGTTGAAGTGGTGTCCTTCCTCATCCGTATGTAAGGATACTAATAAGAGAGGGTCATGTTGTGTTGTGGCTAGTTGAGGTCCATGTATCCTGGTGGCTAGTTTTCTGCATGTTTGTCCAATGTACTGTTTGTTACAGTCCTTGCACAGCATTTTGTAAATAACATTAGTTTTGCTTGTTGTCAGTATAGGGTCTTTCAAGTTCATTAGCTGCTGTTTAGTGTGTTGGTGGGTTTGTGTGCTACCATGATGCCAAGGGGTCTGAGTAGTCTGGCAGTCATTTCTGAGATGCCTTTGATGTAGAGTAGAGTGACTAGGTTTTCTGGGTGCGTTTTGTCTGCTTGTTTGGGTTTGTTGCTGAGAAATCTGCGGAATGTGTTCATTGGGTACCCATTCTTTTTGAATACACTGCAAAGGTGATTTTCCTCTGCTCTGCATAGTTCCTCTGTGCTGCAGTGTGTGGTGGCTCATTGGAATAATGTTCTAATGCAGCTTTGTTTGTGGATGTTGGGAAGATTGCTTCTGTAGTTCAATATTTGGTCCATATGTGTTGTTTTCCTATAGACGCTGGTTTGAAGTTCCCCATTGGCTGTTCGCTCTACTGCGACATCTAGGAATGGCAGTTTGTTGTTGTTTTCCTCCTCTTTAGTGAATTTATGCCAGTAAGGGTATTATTGTCGGTCTTGGAGGTTTCCTCTAATTTGTTTCGTTTAGTGGTGACAAAGGTGTTATCCATGTAGCAGACCCAAAGTTTGGGTTGGATGGTTGGCAGAACTGTTTGTTCAAGTCTCTGCATTACTGCCTCTGCTAAGAACCATGATATCGGAGGTCCCATGGGTGTTCTGTTGGTTTGTTTGTAGGCATAAAATTCACTAAAGAGGTGGAAAACAACAACAAACTGCCATTCCTAGATGTCACAGTGGAGTGAACAGCCAATGGGGGACTTCAAACTAGCGTCTACAGGAAAACAACACATACGGACCAAATATTGAACTACAGAAGCAACCACCCCAACATCCACAAATTAAGCTGCATTAGAACATTATTCCAATGAGCCACTACACACTGCAGCACAGAGGAACGACACAGAGCAGAGGAAAATCACCTATGCAGTGTATTCAAAAAGAATGGGTACCTAATGAACACAGTCTGCAGATTTCTCAGCAACAAACCTAAACAAGCAGACAAAACACATCCAGAAACCCTAGCCACTCTCCCCTACATCAAAGGCATCTCAGAAATGACTGCCAGACTACTCAGACCCCTTGGCATCATGGTAGCACACAAACCCACCAACACACTAAACAGCAGCTAATGAACTTGAAAAACCCTATACAGACAACAAGCAAAACTAATATTATTTGCAAAATACCGGGCAAGGACTGTAACAATCATTACATTGGACAGAAATGCAGAAAACTAGCCACTAGGATACATGAACATCAACCAGCCACAAAACAACATGACCCTCTCTCACTAGTATCCTTACATATAGATGAGGAGGGGTACCACTTCGACTGGGACAACACATCCATCCTAAGACAAGCCAGAGAAACGCATGAGAATTCCGAGAAGCATGGCTTTCCAACCGGAACTCTATCAACAAACACATAGTGTTAGATGTCATCTACCATCCCTGAGAAAAAGACAAGGAAATGCCATCACCACAGGAAATGATGTCACAACAGAAATTACATCACCAACCCAAACATATAAATAGAAAGTAGGAATTATCAACAGTGCTTCGTTTGAGGGCCCACTGAAGATGTTACTTAGTAGGGTGACGAAACATCTGGAAATGAACCTTCCAGATCAGCGAGCAAACCTACATCCAGGACCTCAACCTGAGTTACAAATCTTCTCAAAGCTCGATAGACTATTCTCTAAATATGGAAAGGCTTTGGAAATCTGAAGCACAAAAGCACTTGAGAGTCCTAGATCAGGATTCTCTTAAGGTTAACAGTCTCTTATGTTTCAGTTGGCATTTAGGAAGCCAATACAACATTTGCATTCATTTCAAGAAGGCTACAAACAAGAGCAGAGATGTACTACTGAGGTTGTATAAAGCTCTGATCAGACTGCATTTGGAATATTATGAACAGTTTTGGGCCCCATTTCTCAGGAAGAATATGCTGGCATTGGAGACAGTCCAGAAGCAGTTTACAAAAATAATCCTGGGGATGAAGGGCTTGTCATGTAAGAAGCAGTTGAGGTCTCTGGGTCTGTACTTGATAGACATGTAGAACATGTTTATATTTTGGATGTGAACATCGGAGATATGGTTAGTAAGCTTTCAGATGACACCTAAATTGGAGGTGTAGTGGATTGCGAAGAAAGTTACCTCAGATTACAACAGGATCTTGACCAGATGGGCCAAAGGAGTGAGAAATGGCAGATGGAGTTTAATTTAGATAAATGTGAGGTGCTGCATTTTGGAAAGGCAAATCAAGGCAGGACTTATACACTTAATGGTAAGGTCCTGGAGAGTGTTGCCGAACAAAGAGATCTTGGAGTACAGGTTCATAATTTCTTTTAAGTGGAGTCGCATGTAGATAGGATAGTGAAGATGGTGTTTGGTATGCTTTTCTTTATTGGTCAGAGCATTGAGTATGAGTTGGGAGATCATGCTGCGGCTGTACAGGACATTGGTTAGGCCACTTTTGGAATACTGTGTGCAATTCTGGTCTTCTTCTTATCGGAAAGATGTTGTGAAACTTGAAAGGGTTCAGAACAGATTTACAAACATATTGCTAGGGTTGGAGGTTTGAGCTATAGGGACAGGCTGAATTGGCTAGGGCTGCTTTCCCTGGAGTGTCAGAGGTTGAGGGGTGACCTTATAGAGGTTTATAAAATCATGAGGGGCATGGATAGGATAAATAGACAAGGTCTTTTCTCTTGGGATGGGGGAGTCCAGAACTAGAGTGCATAGGTTTAGGGTGAGACTAAAGAGTTAAAAGGGACCTAATAAGGGGCAACTTTTTCAGGCAGAGGGTGGTTAGTGTATGGAATGAACCAGAGAAAGTGGTGGAGGCGTGGACAATTACAACATTTAAAAGGGATCTGTATGGGAATAAGAAGAAGGGTTAGAGGGATATGGGCCAAATGCTGGCAAGGGATTGGTAAAGGGATTGGATGGCATGGTGGCTCAGCTGCCTCACAGCGCCAGGAACCCGGGTTCGATTCCTGCCTCGGGCAACTGTCTGTGTGGAGTTTGCACATTTTCCCCGTGTTTGCGTGGATTTCCTCCGGGTGCTCCGGTTTCCTTCCATGATCCAAAGATATGCAGGTCAGGTGAATTGGCCATGCTAAATTGCCCATAGTGTTAGGTGCATTACTCAGAGGTAAATATAAGGTAGGGGAATGGGTCTGGGTGGGTTACTCTTCGGAGGGTCGGTGTGGACTTGTTGGGCCAAAGGGTCTGTTTCCATACTGTAGGGAATCTAATCTAAATGGGACTAGATTAATTTAGGATATCTGGTCAGCTTGGACGAGTTGGCCTGAAGGGGTCTGTTTCTATGCTGTACATCTCAATGACACTATGATTCTAGTGGAGAGCCTAGGTCCCAAGGGCATAGCCTTAGAATGAAGGGACGACCCTTTAGAACTGTGGAACTCAGTTCTACACAGCGCTGTGGAGGCCAAGTCATTGAGTGTATTTAACATAGAAATAGATAGGTTTTTGATTAATGAGGGGATTGATGTTTACAGGGAGAAGGTAGGAGAACAGGATTGAGGATTACAGGGAGAAGTGGAGAATGGGCTTAATACTGTTCCTATATCTTATAGTCAAGGAAGTGCAAAACCAACAGTGGAATTAATTTGCTAGGTTCCACTGTTGCTGTCAGGCCAATATGGAAATTTATTTGTGGCACTACAACATTTGTATTTGTTAATAAAGATGCTTATTTATAATCCACAAAACCAACATTTGATTAGGTGCAAAAGCAAAATACGACAAATATTGGACATTTGAAATACAGTAAAAATAGAGAATGTTAGAAATGTTGGTCTTACAGTATCAATGGAAACAAGGCTAGCAATTCAGGTCAAGATGAACTTTCATCAATTCTGAAATGACAACTCCATTTCTCTCCACAGGTGTTGCCTGAATAGCATAATATTGCCGCAATTAACGTTATTTTTAATTTATTTTTCTTAACCAACCTGTTCAGAGCTGTTATTATTATACAGTTCTGGAGCAGGAAGGATTTGAACCTAGGCCTCTCAATCCAGTGTAGGGACACAGAGGGTCCCCACTGGTACACTCTCATATTTCAGTTTCAACTAAAATACTGTAATGAAAAAAACAATAATGCAAAGCACAGTTTTAGAACAAGATTTTAACTCAAGGAATAATTTGCATTTTGATACCTTTGATATTCCTTATAGAGCAATCCTTGTTGATGACGGATTACTGCAAATTTGCGTTTGTGATCTTCGGCGGCCTCTTGTAGTTTTTTTCCTTCTTTTTCTTTGTTTGAGATTTCCTAAATAATAAGAAAAAAAAATCTGCTGGAAACAATTTTGCTGGTAAAAGGGTGGGAGGAAACACTCCTATTTTAAAAGTACACGTATTTGGTGAAATGCTGCAGTAGGCAGTTTCAAGCTGACATTTCTATCAATGGAGGGCACTTAGTGTCAAGTAGGTTTTTGACCTAACCAAGCAGTTTTGGTGTACCTGAAACAATAAAAAGGAGCTGATGTAGTTAATCTTATCACTCAACAAGTCGACAGTAACTGAATTAGTAAGGGGCAACCAAGCAAGGATGGGTCTTGGGAACCAATAGCTCAGTAGAACTCATGGGACAGTTCTGCTAAAGGCTGAGTGGCCTTCTGCTGTGCTACATCATAACACTGTGAAAAGATAAAAGAAAGAGATGGGTATGAATTGGGATTGCATGCAGTGTGGTCATCTGGGACGAGGAAATTTGCCAAAAGCCACTGGAGAAAAATCTGAGAACAAGAAGCAAGCCAAATCCCTCATGTTCCTTTACACACTGGGTCATATAAGGATTCATTGACAAAAGTCAAGGATAGAACCTTCTGCCTGTTAAGATGCCAATAAATTAATGGGTTATTTGCGAGTACTTTTTAAAATATGTCCATGGGATGTGGGTATCACTGGCTAGGCCAGCTTTTATTACCTGTCCCCTATTGCCTTGCAGGCAGTTAAAAATCACTCACTTTGCTGCTGTGGTCTGGAACCATGTAGACCAGACTAGGTAAGGATAGCAGATTTCCTTCCCTAAAGACTTAAGGCGTGGATCGGTACCTGGGACTACGACGTTGTGGCCATCACGGAAACGTGGATAGATGAGGGACAGGAATGGCTGTTGGAGGTTCCTGGTTACAGGTGTTTCAGTAAGATTCGGGAGGGTGGGAAAAAAGGAGGGGGGGTGGCATTGCTAATTAGAAATGGTATAACGGCTGCAGAAAGGAAGTTTGAGGGGGATCTGCCTCTGGAGGTAGTATGGGCTGAAGTCAGAAATAGGAAAGGTGCAATCACCTTGTTGGGTGTTTACTATAGCCCCCCCAATAGCAGCAGAGATGTGGAGAAACAGATTGGGAAACAGATTTTGGAAAGGTGCAGAAGCCACAGGGTCGTAGTCATGGGCGACTTCAACTTCCCAAATATTGATTGGAAGCTCTTTAGATCAAGTAGATTGGATGGGGCGGTATTTGTGCAGTGTGTCCAGGAAGCTTTTCTAACGCAGTATGTAGATAGTCCAACCAGAGGGGAGGCCATATTGGATTTGGTACTCGGTAATGAACCGGGACAAGTGGTGGGCTTGTTAGTGGGTGAACATTTTGGTGATGGTGACCACAATTCTGTGACTTTCACCTTGGTGATGGAGAGAGATAGGTGCGCACAACAAGGTAGATTTTATAATTGGGGGAAGGGAAATTACAATGCTGTAAGGCAGGATTTGAGGAGCATACGTGGGGAGCATAGGCTGTCAGGGAAGGATGTGGAGGAAATGTGGAACTTTTTCAAAGAGCAGATACGACGTGTCCATGATATGTATGTACCTATCAGGCAGGAAAGAAATGGTCGTGTGAGGGAGCCTTGGTTGACGAGAGAGGTTGAATGTCTGGTAAAGAGGAAGAAGGAGGCATACATAAGGTTGAGGAAACAGGATTCAGACAGAGCAGTGGAGGGATACAGGATAGCCAGAAGGGACCTGAAGAAAGGGATTAGGAGAGCTAAGAGAGGGCATGAAAAATCCTTGGCGGATAGGATCAAGGATAACCCCAAGGCATTTTATGCGTATGTGAGAAACCTGAGAATGACGAGAACGAGGGTAGGGCCGATCAAGGACAGTAGTGGGAGACTGTGTATTGAGTCGGAAGAGATAGGAGAGGTCTTGAACAAGTACTTCTCTTCAGTATTTACGAACGAGAGGGACCGTATTGTAGAAGAGGAGAGTGTGAAATGGACTGGCAAGCTAGAAGAGATACCTGTTAGGAAGGAAGATGTGCTGGACAT
>NC_057728.1:52428224-52546706 GCF_004010195.1 Chiloscyllium plagiosum
TGTGGAGGGTAGGTCTTGCCTTACAAGTCTTATTGAATTCTTCGAGGAGGTGACCAAGCATGTGGATGAGGGTAGAGCAGTGGATGTAGTGTACATGGATTTTAGTAAGGCATTTGATAAGGTTCCCCATGGTAGGCTTATGCGGAAAGTCAGGAGGCATGGATAGAGGGAAATTTGGCCAATTGGATAGAAAACTGGCTAACCGGTCGAAGGCAGAGAGTGGTGGTAGATGGTAAATATTCAGCCTGGAGCCCAGTTACAAGTGGAGTTCCGCAGGGATCAGTTCTGGGTCCTCTGCTGTTTGTAATTTTTATTAATGACTTAGATGAGGGAGTCGAAGGGTGGGTCAGTAAATTTGCAGATGATACGAAGATAGGTGGAGTTGTGGACAGTGAGGAGGGCTGTTGTTGGCTGCAGAGGGACTTAGATATGATGCAGAGCTGGGCTGAGGAGTGGCAGATGGAGTTCAACCCTGCCACGTGTGAGGTTGTCCATTTTGGAAGAACAAATAAGAATGCGGAATAGAGGGTTAATGGTAGGGTTCTTAGTCAGGTGGAGGAACAGAGGGATCTTGGGGTCTATGTACATAGATCTTTGAAGGTTGCCACTCAGGTGGATAGAGTTTGTAAGAAGGCCTATGGAGTATTATCGTTCATTAGCAGAGGGATTGAATTCAAGAGTCGTGAAGTGATGTTGCAGCTGTACAGGACTTTGGTTAGGCCACAGTTGGATTACTGTGTGCAGTTCTGGTCGCCTCACTTTAGGAAAGATGTGGAAGCTTTGGAGAGGGTGCAGAGAAGATTTTCCAGGATGTTGCCTGGAATGGAGAGGAAGTCGTACGAGGATAGGTTGAGAGTTCTCGGCCTTTTCTCGTTGGAACGGCGAAGGATGAGGGGTGACTTGATAGGGGTTTATAAGATGATCAGAGGAATAGATAGAGTAGACAGTCAGAAACTTTTTCCCCGGGTACAACAGAGTGTTACAAGGGGACATAAATTTAAGGTGAAGGGTGGAAGGTATAGGGGAGATGTCAGGGGTGGGTTCTTTACCCAGAGAGTGGTGGGGGCATGGAATGCGCTGCCCGTGGGAGTGGTAGAGTCGGAATCATTGGCGACCTTTAAGCGGCATTTGGATAGGTACATGGATGGGTACTTAATCTAGGTTAGAAGTTCGGCACAACATCGTGGGCCGAAGGGCCTGTTCTGTGCTGTATTGTTCTATGTTCTATGTTCTAAGACATTAGTGAACCAGATGGCTTTTTACGTCAATTGATTGTGGTGACATGATTGCCATCAGATTAACTTTTTTTTTAATTTATTGAATTAAAATTTCACAATCTTTTGTGGTGGGATTCAAACCTATGTCCCCAAAGTGTCGGGTCATGGATTAATAGTCAAGTGACATGATCATTTCCCAGCCATCTCACCTCTTTACACCTTATAACATGATCAAAACCTGTGACTCATGGAGCTCACGCCAGTTCACCATCTTCAACTACCCTGGGAGATTCTTGTGCAAAATATATCTGTCTGCACTTGGATAAGGTATATTAATTATACATCAATGGAGCATTAATTGCATTGATGTTATGGACATAAACAGGGTTGCACTTGTGGTCATATATGTGGTGCAGTAATAGTTCCCCTACCTTGAGGCCAGAAGGTCTGTGTGTAAGCTATAACTGTCATGGAGGTGTGTCATAGAATGATCAAACATGCTGATTAAAAAATGTGTGTGAACAGGCGGAAATTCTGTTGGTTGAATTTAGAAGTACAATATGTCTCTCTGTAAATAAAAGCTTATACACGTTTAAAGATTATAATCTGGTTCTATCCTTTATCACCTGGCTCTGAAAGATATAAAAAGGTATGTGTTTTAAATAATTTGAACTTTGCCTTCTCTAAGAATGAAGAGATACGGTTGGATGGGATTTAATGAAATGATGGCACAGCATGGGGAGGAAGTGAAGAATACACAGAATGGCAAAACTTAAAGTTTGCTTTTATAGGCAGCCATGTGAGAATGCTTTTTTATCTTTACTTGAAATGAGAATTCTTCACGGTCCTGGGTCTTAAAGATTATGAAAGAGTTTGAAAAACAGTAGATGAGAAAATAAGCTCATAAGAAATATGAGCAGGATTAGACCGCTCAGTTGCTCCATTATTTAATAAGATCATGGCTAGTCTTCTGTTTTCAGACAGACATTTCTACATGTGGGGGAGAGAAAAATGAAAAGCCAAAAATAAGATAAAAATCTTGCCAGTGACCTTCAGGATACTCAGAAACTCAGAAGAACAGAAGGATCTTGTGGTACTTGTCTACAGATTCCTGAAGGCAGTAGGACAGGTTATTACGATGGTTAAGAAGACATATAGGAGGCTTGCCTTTATCAGTTGTGGCATAGATTATATGTGCGGAGAGGTTATCTTCGAGTTGTACAAAACTTTGGTGAGGCCACAGCTGGACTGCAATTCTGGCAACTGAACTATAGGAAGGATGTAATTGCAATGGATGGGATGCAGAGGAGATTCACTTGATGTTGCCTGGAGTGGAACAGTTTAGGTATGAAAGAGGCCAGATAGGCTGGGGTTATTTTCTTTCAAGCAGAGATTGCTTAGAGGAACCCCACTGAAGTGTATAAGATTATGAGGGGCATGAACTGGGTGGAGAGATGGCAGTTAATCTGCTTAGGTGAAAGGTAAGTAACAAAGGACATAATTTTAAGGTTAAAGGGGAGATTTAAGGGGAGATTTGAGGGAAAATATTTTCACACAGAGGGTAGTGGGAATCTGGAATGCACTGCCTGGAAGGGTAGAAGCAGGAAACCTCAAAACCTTTAAAAATACATGGGTGAACATATGAATGACATATCATTCAACGCAATGGACAAAGTGCTGGAATGTGGGATTAGTATAGATAGGTCAGCATAGACTTGATGGGAAGATAGGTTTCTTCTGTGCTTTGTGGCTCCATAAACAAAATAAGGGTTAGAACACAGTATCAACCATTAAATTCAATGGGATATACTTACATACCTGTAGAAGTTGCACCAAATATTCATTCAGTGTATTGATGACATCAATACTAGAGGGTACCATTCCTTCTGGCAAAGCGAGAGGTTGGAAGACAACACTGCATCCTCCAGATTGTCGTAACAAAGTTAGCTCACTCTCCAGGTTTGTAATCTAGCGAAAGAAAAAGAAAGGCATCTACTTGAGATTTGCTTTGGAACTTTAATGATGGGGTTTCAGCAGCACTAACAAATCCAGCACTTATTTCCCATCCCCAAATGTCATCCAGAAAGTTGAGAGAGCAGTCATCTTAACATTTTGCAATCCATGTGGTGAAGATGTGCACATAGTGCTGTTGGGTAGGGAATTCTAAGATTTTGACCCTGCAGTGAAGGAACAGCTGAGATGTGCTTAAGTCAGGATAGTGAGAGAGACTTTGAAGAAAATATGGAAATAATGGTTCTCTCATGCTTCTGCAACCCTTGTTCTTCTTTTATTAAATATTTATTCTTCAGATTTGGATAAGACCACCATTAATTACCAAACCCCAGTTGCCCCTGAGAAAGTGGTGATGAAATGCTTTCTAGATCAGCTATTTCAGCCAGCAGTTAAAACTCAAAAACTAGTGGTCCTTTGTGCTTGGACGCACACATAGAACACCTGGGGTATGGATAGTGGGTTTCCTTCTTTCAAGGTTGCAAATTTGAGGAAATTATTTTACTTTACCTGACAGATAAAACTGTTATTTGATGTTGACAACCTACTAACATTAGCATTGACTTGAATTGAATGGCAACTTGTGCATGGAGGAATTTTACGTAAGGTTATAAATAGAATGGCACTTGCAGTTTGACCCTATGCAATCCAATTTGCAGAATCTCATTACACAGAGACAACTGGTGGTGGTTTTAACTTGCAAGTCACTGTATCGCAGGTAAGGGTAGATGTTGAGGAGAGTCCTTCTTAATAGCTTCAGCTGGCATGGGAATTGAACAAATGGTGTTGACATCACACTGCATTGCAAACCAGTAGCCAGGCAATTGTGCTAACCAATGGCAGGATACAGTAGTTAAGTACTCACTAAGACAGATTTTGAGCGTACGAACCCTTTCTGTAGCTTTTGCCAGCTGGTTGCCAGCTATACCAGCCTCTTTGCGTGCCTCTTTAAGCTCCTGTCGAAGTTCCTCATTCCTCCCCTTCATCTGGTCTAATTGTGCTTTCAGGTGGGTATCACTGTTAAATTTATCTGTGGTATTCTTTCTCTCGATTGCCTGAAACAACATTTGGTGTAGCTCAATTAGTAGGTCAGCACATGTTGCACTTTAAATCAAGTTCACAAGACAAAGTCACTTCGTCACATTTGTAATAGAAATAATTCACTCAGGAATAATTCTGTGGACCAATGTACAACATAAAGACAATAGTTAGTGGTGTCAGATTTCCACTACTGTCCATATGACAAATGTTGCCCACTAAATGTTTTTAAACATATTTCTGCAAACTGCAAGTCCCATGTTTCACAGAATGTGCAAATGTTGGCTACATTTGCCCATGTTTTTTAGATAAATATTTGAGTTTCCAAGTCTTTCTTTTATGTTATCAGTGAAAAGATTTTTCAGACCCCCATGAATATAGTTTTTGGAACCTGTTTATTCATTAGCCTTGGTGAGGCCACACCTTGATTATTGTGTGCAGTTTTGGTCTCCTAGTCTGAGGAAGGACATGCTTGTAATTGAGAGAGTGCAGCAAAAGGTTCACAAGACTGATTGCTTGGATGACAGGACTCACATATGAGGCAAGACTGGATTGAATAGGCCTGTATTCACTGGAATTTAGAAGAATAAGTGGGAATCTCAGAGAAACGATGAGAATTCTGATGGAATGGTCAGGCTAGATGCAGGAAGAATGCTACCGATGTTGCTAAGTCCAAAACAAGGGGTCACAGTCTAAGAATAAGGGGCAAGCCATTCAGGACTGAGATGAGGTAGTATTTCTTCACTCAGAGAGTTGGGAACCTGTGGCATTGTTTTAAAAAATTCTCAAGGTCAGGTTCGTAGGAGAGTAGTCTGACACAGAACAAACGACCAAGAGGCGAGTCTGCTAGAATATGAGCATTTTATTCCCCGCAGCGTCGCCACAACCAGGTCTCATACTTACAACGGGTCTGGCTTATACTCACTCTACATGTTACCGGAACTGGGAGCCGTCAGTTCTCGTAGAGCGGTTGCCAACAACCCACGCTCGGCGGTTAAACGTAACCCCGGAGCAGACTCCCCGAACTGGAGACTTTTCCAGCTGATATACTCTTTTCCAGATATAAACATTCATGTGAACAGCAGAGCAAGGCTAAAAAACACATTCCATTCTGGTTACATACAGATAAGAAGATTCACACGGGAAGGTGTACAATAAGATTCACACGGGACTAAGCAACACCTCCATTCCGGTTAGATTCACACATGTATTGGGACACAATGTTAACCCTTTCACCACATTCCACTGCTTGGCACAATACATGTGTTGCATAATGATACACACATGTAATGGGACATAATTTTACACCACATTCCACTGCTTGACCCAATACATGTGTTACATTATGATTCACACATGTATTGGGACATAATTTTAACCCTCTCACCACAACATGTGTTACATTATGCAATTCGTTTCAGTTAATTTCAGTTCAGTCAATTCAGTGTAGTTCAATTCAGCTCAGTTCAGGTCTGTTCAGTTCAATTCAATTGTGTTCAATTCAGTTCCGTCCATTTCAATTCAATTTAGCTCAGTTCCATTTTGTTCCGTTCAATTTGATTCACTTCAGTTCCACTCAGTTCAGTTCAGTTCAATCCCATTCAATTCTGTTAACTCCGCTTCAGTTTTTTGGACATGCCCACATCCTCCGCTGTACCCCAGGCAAGGGGTTCTTCGGCAGGACTGGGATCCTTTCTCAAACAAACTGCCACGTACATGCCCACATCCATGCCATCCCGGGACGGTCGGGACCTCCACAGTTTGTTCTTCTGGTTTCTTAGTCTTTTTCCAAAACATTGTTCTGTATCAAAATCTCTCCTCAATTGCGATTGATCCTGCTCGACTACGCCAAATGTTTTTAAAAATTCTCAAGGTCAGGTTCGTAGGAGAGTAGTCTGACACAGAACAAATGACCAAGAGGCGAGTCTGCTAGAATATGGGCATTTTATTCCCCGCAGCGTCGCCAGAACGGGTCTGGCTTATACTCACTCTACATGTTCCCGGAACTGGGAGCCGTCAGTTCTCGTAGAGCGGTTGCCAACAACCCACGCTCGGCGGTTAAACGTAACCCCGGAGCAGACTCCCCGAACTGGAGACTTTTCCAGCTGATATACTCTTTTCCAGATATAAACATTCATGTGAACAGCAGAGCAAGGCTAAAAAACACATTCCATTCTGGTTACATACAGATAAGAAGATTCACACGGGGAGGTGTGTAATAAGATTCACACGGGACTAAGCAACACCTCCATTCCGGTTAGATTCACACATGTATTGGGACATAATTTTTAACCGTTTCACCACAGGCATTCTCTCACACAGGAAGCTGTTGGGGCCAGTTCATTAGATATATTCAAGAGGGAGCTGGAAATGGCCCTTGAGTCTAAAGGGATCAAGGGGGATGGAGAGAGGGCAGGAATGGGATACTGAGATTGCATCATCAGCCATGATCATATTGACTGGTCTACTCCTGCACCTATGTTCTATGTTTCTACATTTCTTCAGATGTCAAATTCCCAAAAGGTGGTGTGTTTGGCACTGATGGAATAAATAATTGAAAAATATCACAGATTATGTGACTAATCAGCATGATTCAAATTAGTAGGCATCACAAAGATTTCAGGCCAGTAATGAGGCCTCATAGATCTTCAATAGTTTTCAGATCACAGAATTCAGAGTGCCACAAATTAGGGAAAGAAATATGCATGTCGTTCTGATATAATGCGCACTTAGTTAACATTAATTCACGAGTTGGAGTCTGTGTTTCTAAAGCACAAACTTTTAAAATGTCTGCTGGCTGTAACATGATTATATCACCAACACTGTTTTCTAAAGCGTGATTTTTCTTTATTGCGGGATTGTACAAGAACACAACCATTGTGTCATACAAAAGCTACCTGTATAGAGAGGAGGAGTCACAGATAGATGGAATAGAAGAGATACAAAGTGCAAGAGTGAGAGTGACCTTGATTATTAAGTTTGAATCTCCATCACAACATCTAAAAGCAAGGGATAGTCCGGTTGTATCCGACAGCCAACAGGAATTAAGATCACATTTCAAGCCAACCTGGAAGCTGCGGGACTCAGGAATGTGGACTACCAGTGAGCAATGTCGTGAGAGATACAATAGGAACTAAGGAGGTCGACTAGCACCTTGCATTGTTCTTAAAAAAAATGCATTCCTCTTGCTGTACCTATTCACACTTACATTATTTGGTTGAAAATTCTCATTTACTTCACAAAACAAAACATAGGACGCAAATAATAGCAACAGAGACACAGAGGAGCAGATTGGCGGGCTGATTATGGAAAGGTTCAGAAGTAACAGGGTGTTGTCATGGGTGACTTCAAGTTCCCTAATATTGATTGGAACCTAGTTAGTACAAATAGTTGGATGGAGCAGATTTTGTCAGGTGTGTCTACAAACGATTCCTGACTCAATATGTAGATAGGCCGACTAGAGACGAGGCCATATTGGATTTGGTACTTGGCAACGAACCAGATCAGGCGTCAGATCTCTCAGTGGGAGAGCATTTCGATGACAGTGATCACAACTCCCTGACCTTTGCTACACTCATGAAGAGGGAAAAGTATATAATTGGGGAGGGGGAATTACAATGCTATTAGGCAGGAACTATGGAACATAAATTGGGAACTGATGTTCTCAGGGAAATGCATGACAGAAATGTGGAGTTGTTTAGGGAGCACTTGCTGCGCGTGCTGGATAGGTTTGTCCCACTGGGGCAAGGAAGGGATGGTAGGGTGAAGGAAGGAACCTTGGATGACAAGTGATGTGGAACATCTAGTCAAGAGGAAGAAGGAACATTACATAAGGTTGAGGAAGCAAGGATCAGACAGGGCTCTAGACGGTTACAAGATAGCCAGGAAGGAATGGAAGAATGGACTTAGGAGAGCGAGAAGGGGGGCATGAAAAAGCCTTGGTGGGTAGGATTAAGGAAAACCCCAAGGCATTCTACACATATTGAAGAACAAGAGAATGGCCAGAGTGAGGGTAGGGCTGATCAGGGATAGTGGAGGGAACTTGTGCCTGCAGTCGGACGTGGTGGGGGAGGTCCTTTATGAAAACTCTGATTCAATATTCACTAGTGAGAGGGACCTTGTTGTTTGTGAGCACAGCGTGAAACAGGCTAAGGTTGCCACCCAAGTTGCTAGGCTTGTTAAGAAGACGTTAGGTGTGTTGGCTTTCATTAGCAAGGGGATTGAATTTAAGAGCCACAAGGTTATTCTGCAGCTCTACAAAGCCCTGGTTAGAACACTTGGAATATTGTGTTCAGTTCTGGTTGTCTCATTATGAGAAGGATTTAGAAACTTTATAGAGGGTGCAGAGGAGATTTACCAGGATGCTGCCAGGGCTGGAAGGTGTGTCTTATGAAGAAAGGTTGAAGGAGCTAGGATTTTTCTCATTGCAGCGAAGAAGGATGAGGTGTGACTTGATAGAAGTGTACAAGATGATGAGAGGCATTGACAGGATGGATAGCCAGAGACTTTTTCCCAGGGTGGAAATGGCTATCATCAGGGGGCATAATTTTAAGGTGACCGAAGGAAGGTTTAGGGGAGTTCTTTACACAGAAGTGGTGAGTGCGTGGAATGCACTGCCAGCAGTGGTAGTGGAGTCACATACATTAAGGACATTAAAGTAACTCTTGGCTAGGCACATGGAAGATGGCAAAATGAAGGGTATGCAAGTTAGTTTGATCTTAGAGTAGGATAAAAGGTCGGCACAACTTCGAGTGCCGAAGAGCCTGTACTGTGCCGTACTGTTCTATGTTTGATGTAATGAACCAATTCTTGGCTCTCAGAATTATAGTACAGAGCTGCTTTCATGGAAGAAATGGCCTCCAAGAGTCAGCACACAAAGTGCTCAGAATGGTTTATTAGATTGGTTCACTAAACAGTTTATTATTTTCGTTATTTTTTTCAGGGATGCAGACCATAAGATATAGGAGCAGAAATCAGGCCATTCAGCCCATTGAGTCTGCTCCACCATTCAATCATGGCTGATAGGTTTTTCAACCCCATTCTTCCGCTTTCTCCCCGTAACCCTTGATAATCAAGAACGTATCTATCTCAGTCTTAAATGCCCTCAATGACTTGGCCCCCACAGCCTTCAGTGGCAATGAATTCCATAGATTCACCACCCTCTGGCTGAAGAAGTTTCTCCTCATCTCCGTTCTAAAAGATCTTACCCTTTACTCTAAGGTTCTAGTCTCTCCTACCAATGGCGAGGCCAGTATTTATTATCCATCCCTAACTGCCATTGACAAGGTGGTGGTGAGTCACTAACTTGAACAGCTGCAGTCCATGCAGTGAGGTACACTCAATGTGCAATAAGATAGATAGTTTCAGAATCTTGACCCAGAGATCGTGAAGGAATGACAATACTGTTCTACGACAGAAATTAGAACGAGAAAAAGTGATGATACTTACAGTAACTAGTTTCTCCAGACTTTCTATCTTAAGGATTTCTTCCCCTCCTTTTGAAATGCCTTCAACTTGAGTATTCTTTATGGCATGTAAAATATCTTTCATACCACTTTCAAATTGCTGATTCTCTTCCATCAGTTCTTTTACTGTAACCAACCAATATTCCTCAGATTAGTAAAGATTAGTAAAGGAACTACAGTCGTCAGATTTAACTCAGTGAAAAAAAAACATATTAAAAGTGCAAAGTATATCAAGTATATCACAACTCATTTAGTATCTTTAATATAATGAAACATTCCAAGGTGCTTCACAGGGACATGATAAGACAAAATATGACATCAAGCCACAGTGGAAATACTTGGTCAGATGGCCAATCTCTTAAAAGCAGGAAGATGAGGTGGACAGGCAGAGAGGTAGGAAGGGAATTCTGGAGTCTAGGGCCAAGAGAACCAAAAGTACCAGCACTAAAGGTGCAGCAGTTCTAACTGGGAATGCTGATGAGGACTTAGAGGAATGCAGGTATTGGTTGCAGGATTAGAGCAGGTTACAAAAATGGGGAAGGGCAATGCCATGGAGGGATTTTTAAAAAAAGAATGTGAATTTTCAAATCCAGCCATTCTTTGATCAGGAGCCAATTAATTGCAGTGATAGGGAATTGACTCGGTATGAATTAAAACACAAACTGCAAAATCTTGGATGATGCGAAGTTTTGGGAAAGTAGAATGGTGGGCGACACGGTGGCACAGTGGTTAGCACTGCTGCCTCACAACGCCAGAGACCTGGGTTCAATTCTAATCTAATCTAATCTAATCTAATCTAATCTAATCTAATCTAATCTAATCTAGAACATCAGAGTCTAAACAGAAGTGCATTGGAAGAGCCAAATCAACAGATAAAAGTAATGAAGGTGCCACTGAGGGCTTCAGCCAGCAGGCTGGGAGATCAATCCCAGTTCAATGAATATTGCAGGAGAGCATTCCAACAGCAGTACCAGATATGTAAAAAAAAAAATGCGGTGTCAATCTGGTGAAACTGGAACATGGGACCAAACAGTAGAAGCAGCATGCAATAGAGAGAGCTAAATGATCCCCTAACAAGTTGGTCAGACCTAAGGTCTGCAGTACTGCCACTTCTATTTGCAAATAGTGGAAGGCAAGTGAACAAATAACAGGAGTTGGAGTTGAATATGTTCCCATCCTCAACATTCCAGCAATAGTACTAAAGGACGTGCTCCAGAACTCTGTGCCTCTAACCAGATTGCTCCAATGCAGCTGCAGAGCTTGCATCTACCTGATAGTGTAGAAAATTGTTCAGGCATGACTTGTGCACAAAATGCAAGACAAATTCAACTAAGCCAATTATTGCCCAACCAGTCTTTTGTAAATATTCACTAATGGGATGTTGGTGTTGGGGGCTGAGCCAGCACTTCATTGCTCGTCCCAGTTGCGCTTGAGAAGGTGGCGGTGAGCTACCTTCTTAAATAACTGTAGTCCATGAGCTGTAGTAGACCCACAATGTGTTAGGGAGGGAGTTCCAGAAATATGACCCAATGACACTGAAGGAATGGCAATACAGTTCCAAGCCACAGACAAAAATAGGAATTGTTGGAAAAACTCAGCAGGTCCGGTAGCACCTGTGAACAGAAATCAAAGTTAACATTTTGGGTCAAGCGACCCTCCCTCATAACTGATTTCTCTCCACAGATGCTACCAGACCTGCTAAGCTCTTCTAGCAATTTGTAGTTTCATCTCTGATTTACAGCAACCACGATCATAGAGTCTTACAGCACAGAGACAAGTCCTTCGGCCCAGACTGGTCCATGCCAACCAAACTGTCTGTCCACGCTACCCCCATTTTCCTGCACTTGGCCCATATCTTTCTAATCCTTTCCTATCCATGTACTTGTCCTTTAGTACTATTGCTGGAATGTTGAGGATGGGAACATATTCAACTCCAACTCCTGTTATTTGTTCACTTGCCTTCCACTATTTGCAAACAGAAGTGACAATACTGCAGACCTTAGGTCTGACCAACTTGTTAGGGGATCATTTAGCTCTATCTATTGCATGCTGTTTAAATGTTGTTAATGTACCCACCTCAACCACTTCTGCTGGCAGCTCATTCCATATGAGTACTACTCTCTGTGTAAAAACGTTGCCCCTCAGGTTCCCTTCTATCTTTTCCCCGCTATCCTTAAACTGATGCCCCCTAGTCCTCAATTCCCCAACACTGGGTAAAAGACTGAGTGCATTCATCCTATCCAAGCTTCTCATGATCTTACATACCTCCATATGATCCTCCCTCAGTCTCCTACACTCTAAAGAAAAACGTCCTAGCTTGTCCAACCTCACCCTATATCTCAGGCCATTGAGTCCTGGCAACATCCTTGTAAATTTCTTCTGGACTCTTTCCAGTTTAATAACTTTTTTATCTAAACTGCTCTTCATATACAGATTTGACAAAACAATTTTAAAGTTTTATTTTGAAAAGACTTACATTTGGCCTGTAGTTGAGCAATTTCGGTCCTTGTTTTTTCCAGTTCTTTTTCCTTTACTTCCAATTCTCTTGAAATATATTCATTCTAAAAAAAATTGCAAATATAATTCACCATCTGAGAATTGCATACATACTTATCACTTCCCTTTAGAACCTTGGGATCATGGATACTTAAGGCCCAAGAGGCCATTCAGCCCTTCATGTTCCTGTCAGCTCTCTGTAAGAGCAATTCAGCTCGTCTCAACTCCCCTCACAATGTCCCCATAGTCCTGCATTTCTTTTCTATTCAAATAATTATCAAATTGACTTTTTAAGGCATGTCGGAATCCATCTGCACCTCATTCTCAGGCAATACCCCCTTCTCTCAGGCTTTCCCTCCCTGTGTCCGTTTTTTGCTCCACTGCCATTTCTCCTTCTAACTTCCCTGATTAATGGGTTAAACATCAAAAGAAATAATGCACTAATCAGATGACTATATTGTGATTAATTGGCATCACCAGTTCACTGATCAGATTCCAAATGGGCCTGACACAACTGTGACATAACCAAGTCAGAGAATTTTTGTTTTTGTTCCAGCTGATATCTGCTTCACACTGCTGGAGCACTTCAAATCATAAAAGATCCCATCGCTCCTTGTTTACAGTCCCGCTCGGTGTAAATGACAGGAAACATGCCGGATGATATGTATCAATCACTTTTAAAAGTATATATTCATGTGATTTGGATGTCATTGCTGGGCCAGCATTTATTGCCCATCACTAGTTGGTCTTGAGAAGGTGCTGATGAGTTGCATTCTTAAACTACTGTATTTCATTTGGTGCAGATGCACCCACAGTATTATTAGGAAGGACGGTCAAAGATTCTGACATAGCAATACTGAAGGAACAGCAATATATTTTCATGTTGGGATGTCACGTGGCCTAGAAGGGAACCTGTATGTAGTGATATTCCCACGTATCTGCTGCCTTTATCCTTCAAGATGATCACAGTCATGGGTTTGGAAAGTGCTGTCTAACAACCATGATGAACTTCTGAAATACATCCATGTAGATGGAACACACTCTTGAATTATACCTCATTGATGATGGACAGACTTTAGAGAGTTGGGAAGTGAGTTATTCACTGCAGGATTCCTGGCTTCTGACTTGACCTTACAGCCACAGTATTTATATGGTTCATCCAGTTCAGTTTTGGGTCAATGGTTATCCCATGGACGTTGATAGTGAAGAATTCATATATGATGAAGCCATTGAATATCAAGGCAGAATAACTCAATTCACTCTTTTTGAAGATTGCCTGGCACTTACGTAGCAGGAACGTTACTCATCATTTCTTAGCCCCATCCTTGATATTGCCCATGCCTTGCTGGATCTGGATGCAAACTGCTTCAGCAGCTGAGGAGTTGTGAATATTTTGCAATAATTAGCAAATATCCCTACTCTTGCCGATGATGAAATGAAAAACATTGATGAAACAGATGAAAAGCTCCTATAAGATGTCCCAAAACTGAGATGACTGATCTCTAGCAAGTATCTTCCTTTGTGCTTGGCATGAATCCAAACAGTGAGAGTTTCCTTGGATTCTCAGTGACTCCAGTTTTGTTAGGGCTCCTTGATACTACTCCATCAAATGTTACCTTGACGTCAAGGGCAGTCATTCTCACTTGCCGTGTGGAATTCAGCTCATTTGTTCATATGTGAACTGAGGGTGTAACAAAGTCAGGAGCTGAGTGGGTCTGGTAAAACCCAAACGGAGCATCACTGAGCAGAATATTCCTAAACCAGTGCTGCTTGATTGCAGTGTTGATGGGGTGGTAAATAGCTGGTTCAGATTTGTCCTGTTTATTAAACATAAAAGACATAGTTGGGCAATATTCCATAATTCTCCTTTGCAGGATCAGTGCCTTTAGCCATTGATAGCACATGGAGTGAATTATTTTGGTTGAAGATTGGCATCTGGATCTACCACTCAGCACTCTGGTTGAAAACTGTTGCAAATGTTTCAGCCTGTTCTTCTGCACTGATGTGTTGGGTTCCGTCATCACTGAAGATTGGAACAGCTGTGCAGTCTCTCTTGTAGAGAATTGTTTAATTATCCACCATGTTTGATGACTGGATGTGGCAGGACTGTAGAGCTTGGATCTGATCCATTAGTTGTGGAATCTCTTAGCCCAATCAATCGCTGCTTATGCTGTTTGGCAGGCAAGTAGTTCTGTCACTTTTGAGGTTGGTGTCTCATTTGTAAGAAAGCACTGTGCTGCTCTAGGTATGATCGCCTCTATTATTTTATTGAACCATGCTTGATCCCCTGGATTGATGGTTTTAGTAAAGTGTGGAGCCAGGATATTGTAAATAGAGTTCGAGTACAGCTCTGCTGTTGCTGATTGCTCACCATGCCAATCTTTAAATTCTAGATCTGATCAAACATTATATTGCATTGTAATCTAATTTGGATAGACACATCCGCATCAGCTCTGATCAAAAATCCTCAGAAATGGTAGATGGGTGGGTGGGACAGAAGAGAGGCTCCTGATGAATCTGCTGCAGTCCAACACAGCTATTCCAGGGAGCTAGCATAAATGCAGTCAGAACTGATCATTCACAAAAATGAAATTTTCTATGTATACTTTATCAATTAGGAAGGTAGGCACTGGCAGAAGCACAATATATTAATTTCATATTTAGTTCCCCTGTTACCTTTAAATCTTTTTATAACATTCTCAGGACAAGTCTCCCTTACCTCATTCAATGCAAGTGATAGGGATTTCATTTGCCAGACCACATGCTCTCTCCTTTCTGGAAGGGTCGCCAAATTAAATCCCAATCAGAGGCAGGCAACTACTCATTGCCCCATAGCATCACAAGGGAGGTGGTAGCTTTTACTAATACTGCAGTGATCCAAGTTCAGGAATATCAAGGGCCCAAGTACTGGCAGATAATGGCAGGAAGGATATTGTTGGATTGGGGGAGGGGAGGGGGGGCGTTCCAGGTTGGCCCCCACCCATTCAATTGCTGTGTGTAAAAAAGGCACCAAATGCCTTTGATTTAGAGACCCTATCATTCTGCATCAACACCTTCCTGCTCTGCCAAGTGGCTGCATTCACACCACTGGATAGCAAATCCCTCCAGTATCAGTAGTGGGATGAGGCACTTCGGTGAAGAATTAATCAATAGCCGGTGAGGGAGCGTCAAGGTCTCTTGGTTCAGCAACACTCCCCAGGACCCCACTATTAAGTGTATAAATTCTGCTCTGATTTGCCTTTCCAAAATGCAGCACCTCACATTTATCTAAATTAAATTCCATCTGCCACTCCTCAGCCCATTGGCCCATCTGATCAAGATCCCATTGAACTCTGAGGTAACCTTCTTTACTGTCCACTACACCTCCAATTTTGGTGTCATCTGCAAACATACTAACTATATCTCCCATGTTCATATTCACATCATTTATACAATTGACGAAAAGTAGCAAACCCAGCACTGATCCTTGTGGCACACCATTGGTCACAGTCCTCCAGTCTGAAAAGCAACCCTCCATCACCACCCTCTGTCTTCTACCTTTGAGCCAGTTCTGTATCCAAATGGCTAGTTCTCCCTGTATTCCATGAGATCTAACCTTGCGAACCAGTCTCCCATGGGGAACCTTGTTGAATGCCTTACTGAAGTCCATTTAGGTCACGTCCACCTCTCTGTCCTCATCAATCCTTTCTGTTACTTCTTCAAAAAACTCAATCAAGTTCGTGAGACATGATTTACCATGCACAAAGCCATGCTGACTATCTCTAATCAGTACTTGCCTTTCCAAATGCATGCAAGTCCTGTCCCTGAGGATTCCCTCAAACAACTTGTTCACCATTGATATTAGGCTCATTGGTCCATAGTTCCCTGGTTTTTCCTTACCACCTTTCTTAAATAGTGGCACCATGTTAGCCAATTTCCAGTCTTCCGGCACCTCACCTGTGACTATCGATAATACAAATATCTCAGCAAGGGATCCAGCAATCATTTCCACAAAGTTCTAAGGTACACCTGATCAGTTCCTTGGGATTTATTCACTTCTATGCATTTTAAGATATCCAGCACCTCCTCCTCTGTAATGTGGATATTTTCAAGATGTCACCATCTATTCCCCACATTCTTTATCTTCCATGTCCTTCTCCATAGTAAATACTGATGCAAAATACACATTTAGTATCTCCCCCATCTCCTGTGGTTCCACACAAAGGCCACCTTGCTGATCTTTGAGGGGCCCTATTCTCTCCCTAGTTACCCTTTTGTCCTTAATGTATTTATAAAAATCCCTTTGGATTCTCCTTAACCCTATTTGCCAAAGTAATCTCACATTCCCTTTTTATCTCCTGATTTCCCTCTTAAGTATACTCCTACTGCCTTCATACACTAAGGATTCCATTGATCTCTGCTGTCTAGCTCTAACATATGCTTCCTTCTTTTTCTTAATAAAAACCTCAATTTCTCTCGTCATCCAGCATTCCTTACACCTACCAACCTTTCCTTTCAAACTAATAGGAATACACTGTCTCTGGACTCTCATTATCTCATTTCTGAAGTATTTCCATTTTCCAGCCATCCCTTTACCTGCAAAATCAACTTTTCTAAGTTCTTGTCTAATACCATCAAAATTAGACTTCCTCCAATTTAGAATTTCAACTTTTAGATCTGGTCTATCCTTTTCCATCACTAATTTAAGACTAATAGAATTATGGTCGCTGACCCCAAAGTGCTTCTCCACTGACACCTTAGTCACCTGCCTTGCCTTATTTCCCAGGAGTAGGACAAGGTTTGCACCTTCTCTAGTTGGTACACCCACATACTGAATCAGAACATTTTCTTGTACATGCTTAACAAAATCTTCTATCTAAACCTTTAACACTATGGCATTCCCAGTCTATGTTAGGAAAGTTAAAATTCCCTACATCATAACCACTCTATTATTCTTCCAGATAACTGAGATCTCCTTACAAATTTGTTTCTCAATTTCCCGTTGACTGTTTGGGGGGGGGGAGGGAAATCTATATTACAATCCCAATAAGCCTGCAAAGCTATTTTGTGCTACCTGCATTATTTGCCTGTTGAGCTTGGCGAGTTCAAATTCTGCGTTCTGGTATGCTCCTTCTTTGTTCAGTAACTCCCCCCGGATTTGACGATTCTAAAGAGATGCATTGACTTAGTCAGAATACTCTGAGAGACTTAATCACATTTCAATGTTAGCTTCAGCTTTTTTTATTTGGAAGTCTTCCTATTTTCCCACCTCATACACTAGGGCGAGTTCACTTTCAAAATAGCTTGCTCTGTGAAAGTCATGCGGTTCCCATCATAATCCCATGCTGCATAGAATTTACAACAGTGGATTATGGAATTTCACTGCAGGCAAATATAAAACAAAAGGAATATATATTGCTTAAAAAATAACAGTTAAAATAATATTAAGCAAAGGGATATAATGGTTGTATACTTTTTTTTAGACAGTAGTATGCAGAGAAAACCTTCTAGAGGTCTAGAATTGTAAAGCAGCAAAATTGCGTCATATTATCGTCAATACTTGATTCGTACTTTTGGCCTCTGTGTAATGGAAATGATTTTGAGGCACTGAAAGTAGTGTGAAAATGGTTCATAAAAGTGGTACTGGAACTGAGAGGCTATACTCAGCATGAAAGATTGAACTTCTTTCTCTACAGAAGAGGTGACAATATAATCAAATAGAGGTACTTAAAATTATGATGAATAGACACAGCTAAGAGTTTTTCCAATTGTGAAGAAGACCTGGAAGCTATTAACTTTTTTTTATTCATTCATGGGATGAGGGTGTCACTGTGCAGATCAGCATTTATTGCCCATTCCTAATTGCCCAGAGGGCAGTTAAGAGTCAACCATATTGCTGTGGATCTTCAGTCACATGTAGGCCAGACCAGGTAAGGATAGCAGTTTCCTTTCCTAAAGGACATTAGTGAGCCAGATAGGTTTTTCCGACAATTGATAATGGATTCACAGTCATCATTAGACTCTTACTTCTAGAGAGTATTGAGTTCAAATTACACCATTTGCCGTGGTGGGATTTGAACCCGGGTCCCCAGAACATCACTTGGGTCTCTGGATTAATAGCCAAGCGGTAATCCCACTATGCCATTTGCCTCTCTTATTAATGTAGGATAGTGACTAATAAATCTACTAGGGAACACTGTCGAAGATCCTTCATCCAGAATTCAGAATACAGAACTTGCTACCACAAGGGATGGCATGGTTGGTCAGTGGTTAGCTGCTTCACAGCACCAGGGATCCAGGTTTGATTCCACTCTCGAGAGTTTGCACATTCTCCCAGTGTCTGTATGGGTTCCTTCCGGGTGCTTCAGCTTCCTCCCATAGTCCAAAGATGTGTAGGTTAGGTGGATTGGCCACATTAAATTGCCAATAGCGTCCATGGATTTGTAGGTTAGGTGGATTAGCTGCGGAAAGCAGGGTTACAGGGACATGGTAGAGGGTTGGGTTTGGGTGGAATGCTCTTTCGGAGGATCAGTGTGGACTCAATGGGCCTGCTTCTACACTGTAGGATTCTATGATCTCAACAATGTGGTGATACAGGGTGCAGTTGAAGCAAATAGCTAGATAAGCACACAAGGGAGAAAGTAATTGAATAATATACTGATCGGGCAAGTTGACGAGGGTAGGTATGAGGTCCTAAGGGCATTACTGGAACCAATTAAACAAAAAAAGGTTTCTGTTTCTACTGTGCATTCTAAGCTATTTTAATCATCTTTTAACTATGGTGAGGTAAGAGGCTTCTACTGAGTGGAACTGAATGATTAAGGATGTTATGCCTCAGTTAGAAAGGGAATTAGTGAGACCACATCTTAAGTACAATGATTAAAAAGTGTTGTAGAAACTCTATACGTCTGGTAGCATCTGTGGAGAGAAACAGAGTTAATGTTTCGAGTCCAATAGGATCTCAGGAATAGTTATGTTGGATTGAAATGTTTCTGTATCTCTCACCACAGATGCTCCTAGCGCTGTGGTATTTTCTCAAGTATTTTCTGTTCTTATTTCAGATTTCCAGCATCCACAGTACTTTGTTTTTTTTGTATCATGAATACAGTGTGCAACTTTAGTCTCCTTATTTAGGAAAGGATGTAAATGCATCAGAGGCAGTTTCAAGATACTGAAATGAGTGAATTGTCTTATGAAGTTTAATTTTCAGACTGGGTGAGGGGTGACTTGATTTAACTTTATGAGATAGTGAAAGATCTTAATAAGATGGACGTAGAAAGGATATTTCCTCTTCTGGGGGAGTCCAGAACTAGGGGACACTGTTTTAAAATTAGGGGCCATCCTAGGACAACAATGAGGAGAAGCTTTTTCTCTGAGCTTTGTACAACTTTGGAATTCTCTGCCTCAGCAGGTAGTGGAAGCAGGAAATGTTTGGATCTTTTAAAGTGGGGCTAGATAGATTCTCATTAGCCAAAGGAATCAAACATTATTGGAAGGGGTTGCTAGAAATGGCAATGTATAATTTAAATCACAAACAGATAAGCCGAAATGACTATTCCTGCTCCTGTTTCATATGTTTGTGAAACACAAGTGACAAAGACTCTAAATTAGAAACACCATTGGGGTTAAAGGGCAAGAACAATATCAGTGGAGGATAAACCAAAGAACTGAGAAACGCCTTCTCAATAAATGGTCTTTTATAACTATTTCTTCAGTAGCTTGTACTTATGCTAAATCAGTCAGATGGAAATTGGAGGCAATTCATTATTAGTAACTGAAATATTCCAGCTTTAAGAGCATGACTAGCACACCATCTTTCATAGTCAAAAATAAAGTGCAAACTCATGTTCTAGTGTGTTATTACAGGATGCTGAAGCTGATTATGTTCAAATATTTGTACTATATTAGTAGAATTCTGACCTGTAATTTAAGGCTCGATAGTTCTAGCCTTAACTGCTCTAGGAGGTCATCTAATGGGTCACCATTCTTGATAAAGTTCTTGGCTGGCTCTTCAGAATCAGTCAACTGCACTGGCTGAACATTCCTAGCCACGGGGATATCTGTTTGCTCAAGTGACTCTGCTACAGTATTCACAGTAAGCTCTGACAGCTTTGTCAAAGTAGGTGGCAATGACAATGGCCTGGCTGGAGTTTCTGGTTGTTCAGCTTGTCTGGTTTTTAACTCATCAACAGGCTTTTTCTTTACAAAATATTCTGTCGTCTGATGGGGAACATTCTGACTTTCTGTCAGGGAAGTTACTGATTCTTCCCAACGCAAAGAGCTCCTCCGAGAACTTCCTGGCTGCCTTATGGACCTCTGGAGAATCTCTGAAATCTGGCTGGACATTTTCCTTACTGCAATATCTTTATAGTAATCAATGTCAGCAATGCTTTGTCTTGCTTTGACATAATAAAAATAATCATCTCTATTGTCCTGTATAAAAACAGAGCAGATGCATTCTAAATTATTTGACATGTTCCTCTCAACACTCTGGTCATTCCTTAACAACATTCTTAAGCTAGAAATTAATAGAACTTTTGATGCAGTAGAGAAAAATAGATACAAAAGTGTTTTAAATGAACCAGAAATAATTACTTGTTCATATTTTACTGGAATTACATAGCAATTCCTGCTACAACTACAAAAACAAATACAGGAAAACACAAATACAGGTGTGGCACAGTGACTCAGTGGTTAGCACTGCTGCCTCACAGCGTCAGTGACGAGGGCTCGATTCCATGTTAGGTGACTGATTGTGTGAAGTTTGCACATTCTCCCTGGGTCTACATGGGTTTCTTCCGGGTACTCCAGTTTGCTCCAATAGTTCAAGGATGTGCAGGCCAGGTGAATTAACAATGCTAAGTTGCTCATAGTGTTACATGCATTAGTCAGATTTAAAGAGAGGTTGAAGGGTGGGTCTGGGTGGGTTGCTCTTTGGAGGGTCGGTGTGGACTTGTTGGACCAAGTGGCCTGTTTCCATACTGTAGTGAATCTAACTTAAAGCCTTCCTCAATATTAAAAAGAAATAACTGCTTCCAGATTGTAATTTATTATGGATCTACTTGCTTGATAAATCTGTTGGCCCCAGTCATCATAGCTAATGAAAAATCAGTTTTTAAACAGATAATTATCCAAGCTTACACACAATGTGTGTTGTCCCTTCAGAAATTATCTTCCTGTGGCTTCCTGGGATTAGGAGTTTAAGTGAAGAACATTGACACCACAGGATTGCATGCACACCTGCACAATGAAGCACCAGCAACTCGGTGTTGCATCAATCCCCTGCAGAATAGTATTAGAACTTGGAGATTTTCTACACCACAACTCGTGGTCCATACTAGCCAACTGTTTCTGACATATTCTACATTATAAAAAGGACTTTCTCAGATGATTTCATAACAGAAAATATTCTGACAAGTAATGATTGTTAGGTGTCTATTGGCAGATCATTTAATCCTCTGATCAATTTTCTCTCCATTTAGGTGCTGCCAGCTAGCGTTTTTCCAGAACTTTGTGTTTTTATTGCATTCTTGTTCCTCCCGAGAGATCTTGGTTTCAATAGTGTGGGGAATATATACAGGCAAAATTGTGTGGGAAAGGACAGATTCAGTGATTTTTTTTACCATTTATTGCCATCTATGCTGGTCAGGATATTAAATTCTATTCACTCCTGCCATGACAGAATCAGTAAAATGGACCTGACAATTCATTTCAGGCTACATGTAAATTTCATTCATACAGAATCTACATGTTAACTCAAGCACGACAAAAGATGTAACGTAACCTAAAATTATTACTCCATGATTTTGATAATTTTGATAAAGCTATAATTTCAGCACAAAGCATATTGTATTACCTGGCGGTTTAACTCAAAGTTGACTGAACTTGACAGTTCTGTCTCTTTGCTAGAATTTATCTTCTCATTAAATGGATCCACCAACCCCAGGTCCTCGGCTGATATTCCTAGGTACAGCATAATACAGCACAGTCTTGACATTTTATAGATTTAACCTTGATCAAATTAAATATGATACTAAAACAATCTATATTCTAAATTGAAGTTCACAAACCCTATTTTATACATGAAGTAGTATTTCAATTATACTTAAGAAATTTACTCAAAAAGGTAAACAGAGCTGATTTACAATCTACACATCTGTGCCTCATTATGTTTGAACTGTAGAAAGAGGGGCAAATGGCTTTTATTCATTTTAAACTTTTATGACTGTTTTGTCTAACTACAGAGGCCTTCAATGTTTATTCGAATCACTGGAAAAAGTAGATGAGGTCTTGTTTGACATGTCAGTTGTAAGGATGCAACTTCTGACAATGCAGCATGCAGAGCTGGCTTTTCCCATGGTGTGAGAACCCTGACTTTGGGACCAAATGGAGTTCTCAAGCTGCAGTTCCCAGATTTAATGGCAGCAATGGCACCATCTTCTGTTCCCTAATCAGCTGCCTTAGGACAGTGGGTGAGTTCTCAATCCTACCAGTCAGCCAGAGAGTCAGCAGTTCTGGAACCTCACTGGGTGAGGTGAGAGTTGCTGAAGCTGGTTAGCGACAGAGAAGGCCTCAGCATGGTGGTACACTCGGAGGCACATGCTTAAGTTAAAATTATTGGTGACGTTTGAGTGTGGGAGGTATGAAGGCAGAAGAAATTTATCATCTCAAAGTTGAGCAGAAAAACTGCACAGGAGCATACTGTTTAACCTTTCTTGCCCACACCTGTTGCGGGAAAGCTGAAATGTGGAGCTGGTGGCTTTGGTGCATGCAAGGGGCCACTCCACCACTGGCAAAATGCTAGCGTGCCCACAAAGATCAGAAGTAATTAGATTCATAATCAGCTTAATTGGCTGCCATTGTTATTTCAAGTAGCCCCTCTGGGAATCCTGCTTGTTTAGGAGAATTTTACAGTATTTAAAAGTGCAGTTTGCGAAGAAGGGAGTTTCATTAACTTATTTTCTTTATACAGGCGCTTATAATGAATATCACCTTGCCCCAATGTAGTTATTTGTTTTGCTCCACATTTGCAAATACATGAGTCAACAATTTCCTATTTGATAGTGATGCTTGCCTTGCGTTCACTGCAAAATCACAAACTAGGAGCTAAGCTTACCTCCCACACCTGCTTGCATGCCTTTGTCTTGAGCCATCCTACGAATCTGCCTCTTTAACACAAGTCTTTCTTCCTCCAGGCGTTCAATCTGAATTAACAAATATTGCAAGTTTTTGGACTTTTAAGTGGAACCGTCTTGCATATTAATGTGACAAACCAATAGCAAGGCAAACAAAATGATTCACCAACCTCTTTTAGCAGAATCTGGTTCTCTGCTTGAAACTGCTGCTGTTTCAAATACTTGATTTTCCTAAATTCACTTAGGTCAATTACTTCATTTGCAGCAAGGCCTAAGCATAAATTATTTTTTATTAGAGCAAGAAAAGACTGAATTTTCACCAACGTCATTTGCATCAGTAGTGCTAAGTATAATTGCATGTGACAATTGTTTTAACAATTCAATGGCACATAATATTTATTTGCAATCCACTTTCAGGGTCATGTACTGTAAAAGTGGCCTCACACGATCCTGGGCAGTTTTTACAAATCAACTAGGTTCATCCAGGTAAATTGCAAGGAAATTCAGAGAAAACAGCTAAAAGATGCTTAAATCTACTAGATTTCCTGTAGCATTGTTCATGGTCTTTCAGATAATAGAGATTGTGACAAAACGGGGACTGTAAGCTACAAGCACAGCATTACCGAGGCATATTTATTTATGGATTCCAAATCAAAGTTGATTATGACAGCATTTTCATTCCTATATACTGACATTAAAATGTGACCAAATATTGTGACCATAGCGAAAGTGAAATATGTTGTATAAATGCAATAAATTTGCATATTCTTTTCAGCTTCTGAAATACTCAAAGATCACATTTGTTACAACTGCAGATTTTCTTTTAAAATGTATATTAAGAGTTTATTAATAGTTATATGAGATGAAGAATTTCTATCAGCTTGACCATGACTTGCAAACCACTTACTGGAGATAACAATCATAATTTGGTTAAAATTTGCATTAAATGACTATGAAAAACCAAAGCTACAAAATTGAACCACTTTATAATGCTGCCCAAGGAATGTGTGAATTTGGGCTCAGTTCAACAAAATTCAATTGCAAGAACATCGCAGAGTCATCCTTTGCTGTTTTCCCTCATGTCCTACTACACAGATAGCAAGAGTTGTTATGCACACAAAAAACAGATCCTCTGAATATAATAGGGATTGGGACTAAGGGATGACCAAACATCCCATGTGAAGCTGCACATTCAAACCACAGCATGTTATTGGGATTGATTACAGTGGAGTCTAGTACTGAAATCTAGCAAAACTACTCAAGTTCATTTTATTGGGAACCGTTTCAAATTTAATCTAGAAAATCACTAATTGTAAAGTGTAAACAAGGTCATCAAATACATTCTGTTATCAAACATTGCTGAGGGTCTTAAGATGTACCTAAGCGTTGCCGGAAATTTTCATTTTCATCCAAAAGATCATTTATCTTCATTTCAAGCTTGTTTATCTCCTTTGTCGCTGCTTCAATTTGATGATCTCGGATTTTGATATGGTTCTTGCATTCCTTAATCTCTGCAACAGCATTTTCCAATCCATAAACACCCTAGTGCAGGATCACACCAATCAATGTAAGCAATTGTTGTCTGTTATACCAGAATGATACAGGCATTACATATTTTAAAGGTTATGGAACCAAAGTAAGCAAATTGAATTAAGATACAGAATAACCTTGATATACAGCAATTGAATCTTGTATCAGTTTCAAATCCTGTTCCTATACTACTTCTTTGACACAAAATTAAAGGCATGCGTAATCCTAAAGCTTTCGTATGCTGGTTTCAAAGATCCTGCCTTCAGTTTCAGATACATTCGAGGCGCCCAAAAGCACAAATAATGTTCTGGTCATCCTGCTTTTTTAAGCAATATTGACAGTAAAAAAGTTGGAGAAGGTGATGACTGCAGATGCTGGAGATCAGAGTCGAGAGTATGGTGCTGAAAAAGCACAGCAGGTCAGGCAGCATCTGAGGAGCAGGATAAAGGACTTATGCCCGAAATGTCGCTTCTCCTGCTCTGCAGATGCTGCCTGACCTCCTGTGCTTTTCAAGCACCACACTCAAGACTCTTTAACACTTTAAATAAGGCACCCAAAATGAAGACCAGAGAGGAGGGTGGAGCGGATAGATGAGAAAGGTGATGGATAGGTAAGGAGGGCGGTGCCAAATTGGAGGCTTGGGACTGGGATAATGTGGGGACAGGGGAAATGAGGAAACTGTTGAAAAAAGTTAGCCAGGACACCTGAGAGAGCATTCTCTGTCCTTCTGATAGAAGTGATCTTGTGTTTGCAAGGTGCTGCTTAAGGAGCTTTGGTAAATTTTTGAAATGCATTTTACAGATGCTACACACTGCTGAAGAGCAACAGGAGTGGTGAGAGTGAATACTTATGAACATGATGCCAATCAAGTGGGCTGCTTAGTCCTGGATGTTGTTAAGCTTCTTGAGTGTTGCACTCATCAAGGCAAGTGGGGAGTATAACATCATACTCCTGACTTGTGCCTCGGAGATGGTGGAGAGGCTTTGGGGAGTCAGGGGGTGAGTTACTCACAATATTCCTAGCTTCTGACCTGCGCTTGTAGCCACAGTTGAGTTGCTGGTGAATGTTAACTCCTAGCATGTTGATAGTAGAGGATTCAATGATAAAACTATTGAATGTCAAGGGGTGCTAATCAGATCGTCTCTTATTTGGAGACAGCATTTATGTGGTAAGAATGTAACTTGCTACTTTTCAGCCTAATCTTGGACATTGTCCAGGAATTGTAGCATTTGGACATGGACAGCTTCAGCATCTAAAGAGTCATAAATGGTGCTGAACAGTGCACAATCGTTGGAGAACACCCTCACTTGTGATCTTACGATGGAGAGAACGTCATTAATGAAGCAGCTGAAGTAGCTAGGACACTACCCTGAACAACTCCTGCAGACATGTGCTGAAGCTGAGAAGACTGACCTCCAACAACCACAACCTTTGTCCTTTGTATCACATTTGACTCCAACCAGCAGAGAGTTTGCCTCTGATACCAACTGATTCCAATTTTGCTGATGCTCCTTGATGTCACACTCCATCAAATGAAGCATTGATATCAAGAGCAGTCAATCTCACCTCACCACTGGAATTCAGCTCTTTTGTCCATGTTTGAACCAAGGCTGTAATGAGGTCAGGAGCTGAGTGGCCCTGGCAGCACCTAAACAGGGTGTCACTGAATGGATTATTGCTGAGCAGGTGCTGTTTGGTAGTATTGTTGATGACACCTTCCACCATTTTTCTGATGATCAAAAGTAGACTAATGGTGTGGTAATTGGTCAGGTTGGATTTGTCCTTTGTGTGCACAGGACATACATTGGCAATTTTTCACATTGTCTGGTTGATGCTAGTGTTGTAGCTTGGCTACGGGTGTGGCAAGTCCTGGACCATATTCAGTACGGTTGCCAGGGCCCATAGTCTTCGCAGTGCCTCAATCATTTCTTGATATTATAACATGGAGTGAAACAAATTGGCTAAAGACTGTGAAGTTGAGGACCTGTGGAAGAGGCCATGATGAATCATCCATTCAGCAATTCTGTCTGAAGATTGTTGCAAATGCTTCAGCTTTATCTTTTGCACTGATGTGTTGGGCTCTTCCATCATTGTTTAATGAGTTGTTTAATTTAACCACCATCATTCACAACTGGGTATGATAGGATTGCAAAGCTTAGGTCTGATCTTTTGTTTGTGGGATCAATTAGCTCTATCAATCACTTGCTGTATGTGCTGTTTGGCATGCAAGTATTCCTGTAAAGCCCAAATTCGTCGATGCTTGTCATTTTTAGTAGCAACCTTAATTTAGAGAAATTACAGAAAAAAAATGTTCATTAGGCCACATTTTTCATCTCTGCACGCCAAATGAGGAGCACATGTCAATGGGTCACAGGTCAAAGAATTAGCACTGCAGTAGTATCATCTTTGGTTTGTGCTCTGTCAGTCCATTTCCCCATCTCTTGGGGAATCAGGACTGGTGAATTCTGCTTGTCAGAATTCCTTTAACGCCATGCACTTCAAGAAAAATGATTGCCAACCTCTATTGTGACAATCCTATGATACATTTATTTTCATCACATTATTTCACTGGTAATTTTTATTTTTCAATTCCATGCATATTGTGTTGGCTACTTACTGATTCATATGCCCTGAGTTGAATCAGCATTTCCGCCAGTTCCTTGTCTTTTTCCCTAGCATCTCTCTCTGCAAGGTCAGCCATACGCTTTGCTTCAAATGCTTTTTGCTCTGCTGCCTGTGTCTTTTGCTGGAGGAAGCCAATTTTGGTGTGCAGATTAAGTGTTGGAAAACCTCAAAAGAAATCATAACCATATTTCAGTTACAAATATTTATATGACAATCAAAATGCATGACTTCAACAAAAGCAACAATGATAATGGCTTTCTATGAACACTGCAATATTTTCATGAACATTAAAATTGCATCAAACTAAACTGTGCTGGTGCAAAACCTCAACCCAAGTTGAAGTTCAACTTGCTTAATGTTATTCTACAATAATTCCTTCCATTGTCAACCCATTCTTAAATAAAGATGTCTTCTACTTCAACCACCTGTACACAGTTCCCAACAAGCCTCTATGCAAAAAGAAAATTTTCTTCTGTTTTTTTGTTCAATGTATTTTATCTTAATTACTTGAAATGGTCAGAGTTTGCTGACTCAACATTGTAAGCATTCCCATGAAATAACTCTGACTTTTGTAGTCCTCCAACAAAAAAGAAATACTGGTGAGGATTTTGGCGTCATTGTGGAGGCACATTCAATCAAGGCATTCAAAAGGGAATTGGATTATCTGAAAAAAACGAAAGGCCAGGCTGCAGTGAAAAGACAAGGGGTTTTCACTCGGGTGAATTGCTTCTTCAGAGGGCCAGCATAGACAGGACAGGCAAAATGGCTTCCTTCTGTGCCTTAACCATTCTGTAATTGAGCCATATTTCAAATTCATTGAATACATAATGTCAACAGTCCTCGAGCAGAACTCTATAGAACACAACTGAAAATGTGTTGCTGGAAAAGCGCAGCAGGTCAGGCAGCATCCAAGGAGCAGGAGAATCGATTTTTCGGGCATGAGCCCTTCTTCAGGAATGATGCTGCCTGACCTGCTGCGCTTTTCCAGCAACACATTTTCAGCTCTGATCTGCAGTCCTCACTTCCTCTATAAAACACAAACCAACTTCTATTCACGATGAGAAGTTGTGCTTAGTTCCTCCTCACTGGCTCTTCTGTAGTATCCAGTTTTCAATACAATTTTCTATTTCTTACCCAATAGCCTTATCCCATATCCCTTAGTTTATTCCCTTTCGATGACATTCTGAAGGCCCATTCTCCTGACTTCAAGTCCATTAGGCACATCTGTCTTTTGTCAACTCCTGTGTTAGGAATGCAAACATCATCTTTCTGTTTTAGATCTGTGTAACTACTTCTGAAAATGTTCTCTTTACCTAGAAGGTTATTAAAGTCATTAATTAAATGTATGATTTCCCAAACAAAGTTAAACCAAATAGCATATAATTATTAAACTGGCTCCTTTCCCTGTTTGAAAACAAGCAGCTCATTAGCTATTCTCCAATGCATAAATGCAGACAATGAAACCCTGGACTACCATTTTTAAGAGCCCATTCCTTCACTCATTTTCCTTAAGATCTTCAGATCAAACACTTTGGCTATCGAATACAAGCACTGAGTTTTCTTCATGTTACTTACAAACAAGGAACAGGAGTAGGTCAATTGGTTTACATTTGCTCCGCCATTTGATAAGATCAAGATTATTCTGATGATGGCCTGAACTTCACCTTCCTGCCTAGCCCCAACATCCTCTGACTCCCTGGTTAGTCAAGAATTTATCTACTTCTGCCATAAATATATTCAATGATCCTGCTTCCACTGCTTCATGAGGAACAGTTCCACAGATTTAAGACTCAGAAAGAAATTCTCAGCATCTTCATCTTAAATGGGAGTCCCCTTATTTTTATACCATAATCCTTAGTTTACATCTGATATTTTCCTTTTTGTATATTATTGTGCTTGATCGCCTTAGTTTCAAGATAACTGCAATGTTTTTTCATAATCACCTTATATAAAATAATCTTACATTTAGTGCATAACATTTGATGACACAAAGATAAATAGGAAAGTGAGTTGTAAAGAAGACATTTCAAAGGGATAGAGACAGGTTAAGTGAGTGGAATAAGATTTGGCAAAAGGAGAATAATGTGGGAAAGTGAGAAATGATCCATTTGGCAAAAAGAATTTTTAAAGAAGTACATTATCTAAATGGTGAGAAGTTGAAGAGTTCTGGGATGCAGAGATCTGGATGGCTTAGTGCATGAATCACAAAAGGTTAGTATGTAAGTGCAGCAAGTAATCAAGAAATTTAATTAAATGTTCTGGTTTTATTGCAAGACAAAATGAAGAGTCAGATGGTTATGCCTCAATTGTGAAAGGCATTGACGAGACTGCATCTCAAGTACTGTGTACAGTACTAGTCACCAGACTTGCAGAAGGATGTTAATGTATTGAAAGCAGTTTCAAGAAGATTTACGATACTAATATCTGAAATGAGTGGATTGCCTTGTGAGGAAAGGCTGAACCTGTATCATCTGGGGTTTAGAACAGTCAGAGGTGACTTAATGGAAACATAAGATCCTGAGAGGCTTGACTAGGTGGGCATGGAAAGGATATTTTCTCTCAGGTAAATTTAGAACTAAGGATCATAGTTTAAAAATAAGGGGTTGCCCATTTAAGAAAGAGATGAAGAACCACTTTTCCCCCTTCGGAGGATTGAGTGTCTTTGGAATTCCTCGACAAGAAGTGAACGCAAAATCTATAAATATTTTTAAAGTGTAGGTAAAATAGGCCCTTGATTACAAAGGGAATGAAAGATTATCAGGGACATGCAGGAATGTAAATTAAAATCAGATCAGCCATGATCTTATTGAATGGTAGAGCAAGCCCGAAGGGACGTGGCCTATGCTTGTTCCTGGCTTAAATGTTACTTTATTTGCTTCAGATTATATACAATATAGTTCATGTAGATTGGTACTTGATTCTTTCTCTAGCTGCATTTTCAAGCCTTCAATGATTTGTACATTATTATTCGCTTCTTTGGTGTATTGTTCTATTTGTCCCACCAGAGCCTTAATTTGATCGTCACGTTCTTGCAGAACCTGCAAAGAAACATTTTGAATCACATTCACTTTTAAAAGGAAAGCCTTGGATTAAATGGCAATAGCTGCACATGAGGAATAAGCATAAATACAAATTAGAAAAAAATGATTTTAAAAAGTTCACATTGTGTGTAGCAGAACTTAATAACATATTGCAACAGTAGCATATTTAGGTAAGTTCACATAGGCCAATGCCCAAGACAAGTTGAAATCAACAATAACATCCAAAAGAGGGCAAGAGACCTTGTGGTGACAAAAGACACATTAAGAATTAAGCTGAGGAAAACCATTCAAGTCTACTGTTATCCATTGTTGGCAGGAATTAGGCAACAAATTGTGATCTTCATAATTAGAATAAATCTTTTTTTCAGTGAAGTGAAGAATTCAACCGCTGGAGAGATACCCACAACAAAATTCTTAGCTCTTGTAGCTATAGTATTTGGCTGGTCCATTTCAGCTTCTAGTCAAAGGTAACACCCACCCACCACCCTCCACCCCCACCATGGTATTTAAATTTTCTCTTGCTTGAGGTGGTCATTGCCTGGCACTTATGTGGTACAAATGTTACCTTCCACTTTATCAGCTGAGACTGCATATTTAGGTCAGAGTGGTGCTGGAAAAGCACAGCAGGCCAGGCAGCATCCGAGGAGCAGGAATATCGACATTTCGGGCAAAAGCCCTTCATCAGGAGATTGCATGTTGTCTAGGTTTGCTGCATATGGACATGGACTATTTCATATTTGACGAGTCACAAATGGCACTGGACATTGTGCAACCATCAGCAAACATCCTCACTTCTGACATTATGATGATGGGAATGTTATTTATGAAGCAGCTAAAGATTGTTGGGCCAAGGGATTGAGATGACTGACCTCCAACAACCACAACCATCTTCCATAATGCTAGACGTAACTCCAACGAGCAATGTGCTTTCTCACTGTTGCCATTTACTCCAGTTTTGCCTGGGCTCCCTAATGCCATTCTTAGTCAAAAATTGCCTTGTTGCTAAAAGCAGTCACTCTTCCCACATTTCTGGACTCCAACTTTTGTCTGTGATTGGGACAAGGCTGTCATGCAGTCAGGAGTTGAGTAGGCTGGCAGAAAACAAACTGAGTGCCAATAAACAGATTATTTCTGAGCAAGTGCTGCATGACAGCACGGTCAACAGCACCTCGCTTTGTTGATGATCAAGACTAGACTGATAGGACAATAATCAGTCAAGTTGGATTTGTCATGTTTTTGGCGGACAGAATGTACCGGAGTAATTGTCCACAATACCGGCTAAATGGCAAAATGTTGCATTGGAACTATACTGGAGTTTGATGGGGGGTTTGAGTAGTTCTGAAGCACAAGTCTTCAATACGATTTCCGTAATTCTGTCAAGACCTTTACAGTATCTAAATGTTACTTTATTTGCTTCAGATTATTTCCTTCAGCCACAGCATCCAACAGTGACTGAAACATAAACTTCAATTTTGACTTCTTCTCTATGCACCCTATCAGTTATTCATGTTGACTGGATTCCCACCGCACTGGAAGATACGCACTGCTGTTATTTGTGTATCAAACCTATAATTGGGTGATTTGCTTGATAAACAGAGTTTGCTACTGGTATGAATTGAAAAGCATCAATCCAATTTTGCACATGCAGTACTCCACCTAACTGTGGTGTTGATCACAATGGCAGCCTTTTACAAAATTATTCCAAAGGTGCAATAAATATCAAAGATGGTGGAATGTAAAATACAGATGTTTGCTCCATTACTGCAGAGATGTAAAGTAAAATTCAAACACCATAACTGGAAATGAAGAACTGTTATAAAGTGTTTTTTTGTGATATAAGTATAAACTTGAATGCTTTTGTTGGAAAAGCATGCTTACTGAACATCTTGTAGAAAATTAAAACAAACCACTAAGCAAATTAGGTGAAGTAAAAACAACATAATGGAAAGGAATTTCCAAATATGTTGCAATTTCCTCCAGTTGTTATCTAAAGCATTATAATTAAATGACCAATTTTAATGTTATTCATCCTTTATAATGTGATTTTGTACAATAATTGGAGAACTGTTGGTATTCTAAACAAAGAGTGCTTCTTGGAAAGAAAATAAAATGGAGAAAAGTTACAGCAGATGAGTGAAGGAAAATTGTGATGCGTTTAATCATAAAGTAGTGGAAATTTACTTACTATTGGGAGTTCTTCTATGATCTAAAGATGACCATGATTGAAGGAAAGCAATAGGAAAGGATGAAGGCAAATGTATTTTTACATTTTATAAGAACAGTTTACAGTGAAACCAGAGAAAAATAAATCTAATAGAATAAGAGTATGGCATACATAAGAAATTACTGAAAGCAAAGGGATTGAAATTAAAATTTGATCAATTACTATACCTGTTGGAGAGTAATGACGCTGCTCTTATCACTGTCAAACTCTGTAATTACTAGTTTAGTTCGGAGTTCTTGCAATTTCTGTTGATACTCGCTGATTTCATTATCCTTGGCAGACAATACTTTCTGTGGAAGTTCAAAAATAGCCTTAAAATCTCAGCTGCCATTGCTAATTATAAGATAAATTTCAAACAAGCAGTGATAACTCAACACTTCATTTGAATAGCCGTAATTCACCTTCCATTCCTCAATCTTTGCATTCACTGCCAACATCACAGGATCTTCTTCTTCAGTTGCAGCTTGCAGCTGGCTGGTCAGATCTTGCACCTGTTTATAGGAATGATGTGACAGTGTCAGCAACAGATTAAACATCAAACTTCTATATTAACTAAGCCTACCACATTCACAGCATATTACCCAGCTTTTTTTAAAAGAAAATGTCCAAGGTCTTGCCCTTAAATAAATCTGTGTGAATTTTGCTTTAGCAGTTGATCATTCAGTGTTAGGTGTTTTAAGCCTGCCATGCACCACTATGAATATCTTATGCTGTTTCCTTACTACATAACTAAGCACTGGTATAGGTTTACCATCTCTATTTCATCATGTATTTTATGGGTCTCAGTACAGATTTGAACTTCTGCCAACTCCTTCATTTGTTGCCCATAGAATTTCCACAAACAGACCAAACCTTGTGTGAACTAAACTCTGCTCTTTCATATGAAGGACAGCATGCTAGAAAGTTAATAATTATCCTTTAATCTTAATAGTTTACATCAGTAAGATGGCATGCTTACATCAAGATGGTAAATAAAAAAGGGAAAGTTGTCATAGTCTTACCAGAGCAACAAGCTGCTCTCTTATAGAGTGATGACTGTTGGCAGTTCAACTGGAAGGTCACTATGCCTCAGGTAAGGCGAGAGGTTGAGAAGGTAAGTCCTTCAGGTCAATGTGTGAATTGAACCCAAACTGTTGGTATCTCACCACATCGCAAACCAGCTCACCAATCCCAAAGGTCATCAATAATACATTTTGAGTTTTGTTTGATTCACTGGTGTCTACTGAGAGTGTAATGCTTGCCCTTCCTCCTACTTGATTCTGCCAAACTCAAACGGCAGAGGCCAGAATGTGAACATCAGCCACAAGTAAAAACTCCACTTGGGTTTTCAAAGTCCAGAGGCCAGTGATCTGGTGTCAATATTCCAAGATTATTCAAAACTGATTCATTTAGTTATGATTAATGAAAGTAATTCTGGGCCTTGCCTGAAGCAACAGCTGCTCCTTTTCTCGTTTGAATTGGTCCATAGCACTGTCAGATTGCTGCACAATCAGTTTCATTTTGTTATATTCATCAGTCATCTTGTCCATCTCTTGCACGGACTCTTCCAGTTTTTGCTGCAACTGTTTGTTCTGTGCCTCCAGCTTTTCATTGGCCTCAGACAAATTCTAGATGTAGAAAAGAAAACCACAATAGTTTAAGAGGTGTAATCAGCAATTTGTTGCCAAACAGCATAGCCTTGTCTTTCCAAAAAACGGAACCACACACTTGGAGCAAAACCATATGTACACTTGTAAGCTTTAAGTTATCAAAGACCTAGTCTGGAAGGCATAGCAACCTTAACTGCTAAAAGTGTTAAAGCACCAACAATCTCAACTCAATTTTCAGTTTGTTTATTTTTGTGATGCATGTGACATAAAGACATTCGAAATAGGAACAGCAGTAAGCCATATAGCACCTTAAGTCTTTGCTACTTTTCAATAAGATCAAGGCTACCCAGCTCAACCAATGTTCCTGCCCTCTGACTACACATACCTCATTTGTTGCCTATCCTTGATTACATTCTAACAGTGGCTACCGTTTTTGTGGAAAACGCTTTATAACTGAAGGCAAGGTTTTGAGCCCTCTCCTATGGCACCTTTGTTGGTGGGAACATAGATCACAGAACATGACAGCGCAGGAGGGGCATTTCATCACGAAGGAGCATGTACCATTTCAATTAAGTCCATGCTGTAAAGTCCAGTGGATGGCTTTTCCATCAGTCTAAAGTTGACACACCCTGTACCTCAGTCCATTGCCACTAGTATTCAATTAGCAATAGGCATAAGGCTTGATCTGTGAGCAGCATGATGGGCTTCAGTGTGGTGATGGTGGGGAAAGGCATTCAGTGCCTGATTGAGGGATCCAGAACTGTAAAAGGAATGGCCTACTGAAACTGATTTCCCATGTTGCGATGAGGCTTCCTCCATGACCTGCGATTACTCACTGGTTCCTGGGTCCCATGTGATTTGAGGCCACAGGTAGGTGCAGTACCAACAGCAGCCACCTAAGGTATGCCAGCTGCCTGCTTATGATTGGCCAGCAGTCCTTGGTAATGGGCTGGCTCTCACTAGCTCTCCAACCCATGGCCAAATCTCACACAAACCTTCAGAAAGATTCTGCCCCCAACTGTTTGAATGGCATTAAGAGCCAACCATAGTTGTGGTTGTCACTTAACTATCCTCTGAAATGGCCTAGCAAACCATTCAGTTCAAGGGCAATTAGGGGTAAACAACATGTGTCAGTGACACTCTCATCCCATCAAAGAAAATAAATACAAGGTGGAATTACTAGCTAGAAAATACAATTGGAGGTACCTGAATTTCATCCAAATATTGTGCAAGCTCCTTGTTCTTTTTGGACAGCTGTATTCTGTAGTCTGAATCATCTCCTCTCCTATTAAGGAGAGTCTCCCGCTGAGAATCAATTTGTTTCTGATAGTCAATAACATCTTGACGTAGCTGATCATTCTGCAAAAAGTATCAATAATCCAGAAGGTTCATGGTTGTTTAATTTACAAGATAACTAAAAAACATTCTCGAAACCATTGATGATGTAGTCTAATTGCACTAATAATGGTGATCATCAGTTATTTAGCCAGGCATTTTTATGGTGCTCTTACCTTTCTTTTAAGTTTTTCTTTCTTTGACACGAAAAGTGAATGAGAAAGAAAAGACTAAGATGGTCATGTTAGCAAGGACAAATACTTTAGTGAGAAAATCATTGATGTGACAGAAACAAAAGGTACACAAGCAAAACTCAAAAAGGAAAGAAACTGAAAGTTGTTACAATGATTTGCAAATAAATGTTTTTCACTTAACCATTATCCACAATCAGATTTATGTGTTTCTATCACTGACCTCTCTTCTCAGCTTGTTATTTTCATTTTCTATCTCCTTGATTCGAATTCCCACCTAAAGAACACAATAAAAAGGTAAATTTCTGTATGGTATAATACAGAAAATATGTGTGGGCTTAGAAGCAATTATAAATAAGTAGTTTTCTGATACCACAAACTAAGCAGCGACTACATTATGACATTATTCCTTTATTGCAGGTTGCAACATTCACTGATGTTGAGGAGAACTCTGATGAGCTGTAGAAACTTTCACTGCATTATTAATTTTCTAAAATGGTAGAGTGGACGATGGGTTGAAATTAAATAGCCATCCAGCACCTGTCAGTCATTAATATACCTTACCAAGCAGAAAACTGTTCTTGTACGGATGTCTGCAGCTTCCTCTATGCTGTGCTCATGATAAATGAACATAGAACTATCAGGAGCATGGAGACTTTCCATGGATTAGTAATAAGTATGGAATAGCTTTGGTGGCATGCATATGTAAGCAGTTACGAGTGATAAATGACATCATTGACATCTAAGTAGTTTCTTAAAAGACTATTATTTTCGTCTATATCTTTTCCCAGATTCCATAGACACATTGTTGGCACACATAACCACCTTGCAGGGATGGATTAAAGCAAGACAATCTTTGGGATCTGAACCAAATCTGAGCCTCTGTGACCTCTCAGGCATTGTGCAAAGGAGCTTGTGAGTTGTTTCAGATCAGGGGACTTCTCGTCCAAACAGCAACAGCTTGCAGCACCAAATCTTCTTATCTCTGACTCTCAAAACCTGTTGCCGTGCAATCTGCTGTGTTGTTAGTGAAGGATTTAAGATTATTAGGGCTGATTAACATATTTTAAACAAGCATCCTTGCCACTGGAATTGCACAGTATGAAAAGTGCCGTACCTCATTTGCAGGGCTTAGTAACTTTGAGACAATAATCCTTGAGACAACTGGTAAAATAATGTATTGTGCATTGCACAATAGCCAGCAAATATATTAATCATGTATTTGCACTGCCCAATAACGAAACTTAACCAAGTTTCAGAGTTGGGGGATTCTTCAAAGCAGCAATGGAATCTTGAATCTCTAACTGTGCAGATTTCAAAACTGAGAGAAAGGCTGTTGCTTTTCGGCAACATGATTAAACAGCCTGCCATTTCCTAGCCCCTATTAAAATGAACCAACAAAACACTGCAGCTCAAAATGGAACATTTCAGTCATCATATTCTAATTCAGTGAACAGTGACCACTTCATTATTATACTCTAGTGTTTGAGGCAGATATTTGAAGTAAGACTCTTTTCAATTGTTAGATTTTCTCATGTAGATATATCCGTTGAAAGCACTCATCTGGATATGTCACACCATATTCAATGCAGCAATTACCTGTTCCCTGACGCAACCAGAGGTTAATGTTAGCATTCAAAGGGCGTGGCACTCTGATGAAAAATGGAGTCACATATATCACAAGTGTAACACTGTGGAATTTCTTCTATGGCTAAGCTATCCTTGCCTCTAATGCTCATTATATCCTGAAATGTTATGCTTTCATTTAACCACATATAACTCTGGGATACATTCAGTGTGTTCCAATCCATAAACATTCTCATCAAGACAGTGTGAGAATTGGCATCTCACTGCAAGTGGTTGAGGCAAATGGCACAAATGTACTTAAGTGAAGCATGATAAACACAAAGGAGAAAGTAGTTGAAAGTAAAGTTGACTGAATAGGATGAAGAGGGTGGCCAGCTATGTTCATGACAGGAGGTTGGCATACATTAGTTGGAATGAATGGCCTGTTTTGGAATTGTAAATTGTCATTCTAATTAACTTCTTTTATCAATTCAATCCAATTTAAAAGACAAACAGATAAAATTATGGCAGGACTTTGCATCTGGGGTTGTTCCCGGCACAGGTATCGTACTTGTTCAACAATTTTCTTTTCCTTGTTTAGCTCTTTCTCCATTTCTGAAAGCTCCCGGTCCTTGTACTGCAGCTGGCTTTCCACTTGACGCAGTTCTTCTCGCAAGAATCGGGTATCACGCCCACCAGCACTCACTTGAGCCATCTGAACAGAAACAAAATGGAGCATTGCTCACTTCTAAATATGATTCAGGTCATGATAAACTGACATAGAAATACCACTTGCAGTGAAAATTTCCTAGTATGAGTTACATTAACATCACATACCAGAATATACATGAATGTGTACAAAGCCCAGGTTTTTCCATTCCCATGAGAAGTATCAAAAAAATCACCCCATGTTTACCATGAAATACATTAATTTTGTAGAGGTGTAGTGGCCACTCAAAGAATAATTCAAACATAAAAGGTAGAATCATAGCAGTTCTCTCTTGGTCTTGCTCATGATAAGTCACATTGTTCAGTATTTGCCAACTCGAAAATATTGTCTACTCTGCTTTTGTGATGCAACTTGCATCATTTGGCTTGTCCTTTTAAGGTCAGTTGCTTATTTGCACATAGTTAAGGATAGGTGCAGATTGGGAAATTAATTCCTTTTGCAGACTGGAAGCTATCACATGTATGGGGTCAGCTGTAGCTCAATTGGTAGCACTGTCTCCCAACTCAGAAAACTATGGGCTCAATCTCCACTTTCGAGACTAAAACACAAAGGTATAGGCTGACGCTCCAGTGCAATATTGAGGGAATGCTCCATTTTTGGAGGGATTGTCTTTTGGATGAACTGTTAAACTGAAGTGTCATCTATTGCCTCAGGTGATCATTTCAAAGACAGTTCAGAGATTATCCCCAGAATCCTGAGCAATAATTACTCTTCAATTAATTGCACGAAATAAGGTTATCTAGTAAATATCACATTGCTGTTTGTGGGAACTTACTGTATGTAAATTGGCTGTCATGTTTCCTACATTTCAATACTTTCCTATATGACAATTCTCTGATTTCTTCATTATGTAATTCACTGTAAAATGCTTCCCAACATCCTGGGACCGTAGACTTGCTAAATAAATGCTTGTCTCTCTCTTCTTATTCCTATTTTAATTTAACTACAAGATAAAATGGCGGCCTTGCATTACATGCGTATACTGAATTAAGCAGGTCTTCTATACGGTAAAAAAGTTGCCATAGACATAGGGCTGCTGTCACATTTGAAAGACATGAATTTAACTAGAGGGTCACCATACCTCAGGGATGTGGAGAGGTTGAGAAGGAGAGTCCTTCATTGTCACCTCAGCAGGTGCAGCAACTGAACTCAAGCTATTGGTATCACTCTGCATTTCAAGCCAGCCATCCAGCCAACCGAGCTAACCAATTCCTATGTTGTACATATACATACATATATGTATAAAATTATATACACACATATGGAGTAGTGAGTTTGAGAAATGCTACGCCTGCCTGAAACCTACTGGATGTTACTTCACAACTTTTAAGTACTTTCTGAAGTATAGTTACTGTTGTCAATTGAAAAGCAGCCAATTTTTGTACAGTAAGTTTGCAGATGACACCAACATTGGAGGTGTAGTGGACAACGAAGAGGGTTACCTCAGATTACAACAGGATCTTGACCAGATGGGCCAATGGGCTGAGAAGTGGCAGATGGAGTTTAATTCAGATTACTGCGAGATGCTGCATTTTGGGAAAGCAAATCTTAGCATGACTTTCACACTTAATGGTAAGGTCCTAGGGAGTGTTGCTGAAGAAAGAGACCTTGGAGTGCAGGTTCATAGCTCCTTGAAAGTGGAGTCGCAAGGAGATAGGATAGCGAAGAAGGCATTTGGTATGCTTTCCTTTATTGGTCAGAGTATTGAGTACAGGAGTTGGGAGGTCATGTTGCAGCTGTACAGGACATTGGTTAGGCCACTGCTGGAATATTGTGTGCAATTCTGGTTTCCTTCCTATCGGAAAGATGTTGTGAAACTTGAAAGGGTTCAGGAAAGATTTACAAGGCTGTTGCCACGGTTGGAGGATTTGAGCTATAAGGAGAGGCTGAACAGGCTGGGGCTGTTTCCCTGGAGCGTCAGAGCCTGAGGGGCGACCTTATAGTGGTTTACAAAATTATGAGGGGCATGGATAGGGTAAATAGGCAAAGTCTTTTCCCTGGCGTCGGAGAGTCCAGAACTAGAGGGTATAGGTTTAGAGTGAGAGGGAAAAGATATAAAAGAGACCTAAGGGGCAACCTTTTCACGCAGAAGGTGGTACGTGTATGGAATGAGCTGCCAGAGGAAGTGGTGGAGGCTGGTACAATTGCTACATTTAAGAGGCATTTGGATGGGTATTTGAATAGGAGGGGTTTGGAGGGATAAGGGTCGGGTGCTAGCAGGTGGGACTATATTGGGTTGGGATATCTGGTCAGCATGATGGGTTGGAATGAAGGGGTCTGTTTCCATGCTGGACATCTTGATGACTCTATCATCCCAAAAATTGCAAGTTAATTGTTAAACTCTGATGTTCAAGGGAAATGTTGGTCAGATGGAATCATGTAATCTATTAGTCTTCCACAATCAAATATGAACTCAGTTTAGTGTTTTTTTTTCTGAAAATGTACCTCAGATAGTGGACAACTGCTGCAACTGAAATGCCAGCGTGAAATTAGATGGTCCATGACTGGATTGCGGCTTGATCTCAAGAAGTGTGAGTTCATATTTAAGTCAATTTGAAAGTAAATGGAATGTTGCCATTTATTTCAAAGTGAATGGAGTATAAAATTAGAGGTGTGTCGTTAAAACTATACAAGGCACCAGTCAGACTTTAAATAGTTTTGGGCCTTTTATTGAAGGGAAGGTAGATTGGCATTGGAGGTAGTCCAGAAAAGGTTTACTAGCTTAATCCCAGGCATGGAGGGATTTTCTGAAGAGGAGAGGCTGACTAGGTTGGACCTGTGATCTTTAAAATTTAGAAGAATGAGGGTTGACCTTATTGAAACATACAAGACTGTCAAAGTGGATGCAGAAAGGTTGTTGTGAGAGTATGTCGGATCACAGGACATAATCTCAGAAAATGAGGTTGCACATTTAAGCCAGAAATTAAGAGGAATTTCTTTTTTCAGAGGGCTATGACTCTTCAGGATTCTTTACCACAGAGGACTGTTGAGATTGCATCATTAAGAATATTCAAGGTTGAGAAAGACATATTTTAATCAATAAGGGAATCAAGGGTCACAGATAAAAAGCAGGAAAGTGAAATTGTGGGTAATTAGATCAGCCATTATCCGATTGAATGGCAGACCAGACTCATTGGGCTGAATGGTCTACTTCTGCTCTGATGTATCAGGCTTTTATGTATACTTACTGAGGATTTATTAAAGTATTTGGGTTCAGCATGGTTATGTTTAGATGAAAAGTTTTGGAAGATCTTGTTTTGTAAAGCTGGCATGGACCAAGTGAAAAATGGTCAGTTCTGAGCTTAAGACTTGAGGCTTAACTCTGTACTAATATTGCTTAAAAGAACTTTTATGTGAATAAAAGTTCACCCTTACCTCCAATTCATTTTCTAGCTTAAGAACCTTTGCTTTCAGCTGGTTTTCTGGAGAGAAAACAAATAAATGCATAAATTTAATTGTTCACTGCAACCTGAAAGGTAACACTGAGCGCACAGCAAAGAACAAACTGACTACAAAACAGTGACTTACCTGTTTTGGCTTGTTCTTCCCCTGCTTTTTCAACTTCTTCAAGAGCCAACTCAACTTCCTGCGCTTTCATCTGCATATAATTTTAAAACACATAATATCTTGATCATGAATACATATCCAGATCATAGTGAACTTTAGCAATCACAGAATAAATTCAATTTGAACTAACCATGTGCCTTCCATCCAATATAAAGCAATTTCTAATTTTTCTTTTGCTGCTATATAACCAGTTTTTACTTCTTATTAAAACCACTTACTAACAAAAGGCTCTACAACCATATTTTGTACCTGGATTATTTATTAAAAGAACATTAGATTGGATGCAGGATTATTCAAAAGTACTGCATTAAATTGGGCGACCATAATAATTGTAGGCAAATTCATAATGGATTCTGAAATTAAATGGTTGTGGCTTTTTTTTTGATTTATTACCATTTTTTCTCCCTGCCCAGCTGATACTAATTATTTAGTAGTACACGCAGGTTCCATTTGTGGCCAGTGAACCACCAACTCTTGGCCATATATTGCATTAAGATCAACAACAACTTATATTTATATAACACCTTTTAACATTACAAAATGCCACAAAGCACTTTACTAAGTACTATAAAACAAAATATGATACTGCCCATAAAATATTGGGCAGAAAAAGTATTTAAGAGCATTGTAAAGGAGAAAAGCAAAGTAGAGATGAGGATTGAGGTAAAGATTTCCAAACTTATGGCCCCAGCTATCAATGAAGACCACCTATCAATGAACAGTGTTTATGACCAAGACTATATTACATTTTTTTATTCATTCAGGGAATGTTGGCATTGCTGGCTTTTATGCACCATTCCTAGTTTCCCCAGAGGCGATTAAAAGTAAACTACACTGCTGTGGGTCTGAATTACATGTAGACAAGACCAGGTAAGGATAACAGAGTTATCAGAAATCCATCCCCTGACCCCTTGCCTCCCAATTAAACGTGGCTTGTGAATAACTTGGACCATTATGACCACAATGTCATGTTAATATTACTTCATCCAATTAATTCTCTCTTATTTTAATTTAATCATTTTACACCTGGTGCTCACACACTTGTGTTTATGGGTTTTCTCCCATACTTTCTTCTGTTTTTTCAACTTCCTCCAATTCTGGTAAAAGCTCCATATTTGAAATCTCAACTTGTCCATTCTTTCCACGGGTGCTGATGTTTAGTGGGGCGACACAGTGGCTCAGTGGTTAGCACTGCTGCCTCACAACACCAAGGACCCAGGTTTGATTCCAGCCTTGGCCACTGTCTGTGTAGAGTTTGCACATTCTCCCTGTGTCTGCGTGGGTTTCCTCCGGGTACTATGGTTTCCTCCCACAATCCAAAGATGTGCAGGTCAGGTGAATTGGCCATGCTAAATTGTCCATTGTGTTCGGGGATGTGTAGGTTAGGCGCAGTAGTCTGGGATAAATGTAAAGTTGTAGGGGAATGGGTCTGGGTGGGTTACTCTTCGGAGAGTCGGTGTGGACTTGTTGGGCCAAACGGCCTGTTCCACACTGCAGGGATTCTATTTGCTGAACGCTTCCAGAATTGTTTATATTTTGTTTCAGGTTATCAATGCCAACATTTTTTTTTGCTTTAGTTCCACAGACCTTTAAAATTGAGAGCTCAAAGATCCAGATTTCTCCCAGTCAGGCTTCTTGCCAAGTAAATAACATTATTTTAAAAATTCTTAAATCCTTACTGATATATTACACAGGTGAAAATAAGCTGCTTCATGGAATATCAGCAGTCAGGTAGTACTTAATTAATTATCCTATTAGTTAAATCTCCTGGAAATTTCCTATGTCTTGTTTATGACACATGAACACATGTCTTTACCACATTTGTTAATAAACATTCATTCTAGTATTGGAGAAACAAAGAAGCATCTTAAATACAAACCTTCATTAAGGACTGGGTGAGCCGAAAAAGCTGAATTAGTTTCTCTGGGTCTTCTGCTGTCAATTCATTTCCTTCAACCTATGCACAGAGACTCACCATTATTGATAAAATTATTAAATGCAAAAAATAATTATAGTTACTAAACTGCAAATGGAAACAAATAGAAATACCTTCGATATTGTGTCCAACAACTTATCTGCCAGTTTCTCTCGACTTGGCAATGAGTCTGGATCAACTTTCATGAATTGAGCCCAATCTAGATTGGGCGCCATCTTGGTTCACCCTGTTGTACACAATGTTCAAATTATCAACAACAATTTGAATGGTGCCATGAGTGCAAAAGATTGTATTTTTGTATTTAAAAGCGTGTAAATCATATTTTGGGTGGGAAGAAACACAATGGTACGACAGTTGTTACGACACAGGGAGACACATCCAAATCAAAATGTAAATACCCCCGTATTGGCAATTCTAAAATTAAACTGAAGACTACCAAATAGTCATTCCAATGGTTCCGACCTGGACTCTTGTATAACCATCCCAGACTTTGTGAATAATTAATTTTCAGACACCAGTTTGCATCTTAAACAAGACACAACTATTTATTAGATACATAATAAATTAGATCCTGATTGACTGAACTGAATTGAATTTATTGTCACGTGCACCGAGGCAGTGAAAAGCTTTGTCTTGTGAGCAAAACAGGCAGATCACATAGTTAAATAGCATAGACAGTAAATAGTAGGTAAACAGCAGCAAAAACAAAAACACAGGTCCAGGCGAATGTCAAAAGTTTTGAGTCCATTGAGTATTCTAACAACAGTAGGGTAGTAATTGTTTTGAAACTGGCTGGTGCGTGTTCAGGCTTCTGTACCTTCTCCCCGATGGTAAGGGTTGTAGAAAAACATTGCCAGGGTGGGATGGATCTTTAAGAATGCTGGCGGCCTTTCCTTGACAGCGGGCCTGGAAGATGGACTGTACAGATGGGAGGTTGGCCTTTGTGATCGTTTGGGCCGAGTTCACCACTCTCTGTAACCATCTCTGATCTTGAATGGTACAGTTGCCATACCAGGGAGTGATACACCCAGACAGAATGCTCTCGATGGCACACCTATAAAAGTTGGCAAGGGTATTCATGATCATGCCAAATTTCCTCAGCTGCCTGAGGAAGAGGAGACGTTGTTGTGCCTTTGTAACCAGTGCATCCACATGAAGAGTCCAAGAATGCTTGTTGTGAATGACCATTCCCAGGAGCTTGACACTCTCCACTCGTTCCACCTCTGTGCTGTTAATGTGTAGGGGGGCATGAGTAACATCCCGCCGAAAGTCAATAATGAGTTCCTTGGTTTTGCCGGCATTGAGAGCTAGGTTGTTCTCAGTGCACCATTTTTCCAGGTCTTCCATCTCCCATCTGTAGTCTGTTTCATCGCCATCTGAGATTTGACCGGTTATGGTAGTGTCATCAGCTAACTTGTAAATGGCATTAGTCTGGTATTTGGCGACGTAGTCATGGGTATACAGAGGGTACAGTAGGAAACTGAGTATGCAATCCCTGGGGGGACTCGTGTTGAGTGTTAGTGAGGATGAAATATTGTCCCCAATCCTCACTGATTGTGGCCTGTGAGTCAGGAAACTGAGGATCCAGTTGCAGAGAGTGGGGCTTAGTCCAAGATCACTAATTTTAGTAATCAGTCTCGATGGATAATAGTGTTGAAGGCTGAACTATAGTCAATGAGTAGGGTTCTTACGTAGCTGTTTTGTGTCAAGATGTTCTAGGGCAGAGTGAAGGGAAAGTGATATGGCACCTGACGTGGATCTGTTGGTCCTGTAGGCAAATTGGAGTGGGTCAAGAGTAGTGGGGAGGCTGGAGTTGACCAGCCTTTCAAACCACTTCATGATCACCGAAGTTAGGGCTATTGGGTGGTAGTCATTGGGACAAGGTGCATAAGCCTTCTTAGGCACAGGGATGATGTTGGCCCTCTTGAAACAGGCAGACTGATCAACTCTTCCCAAGGTCTCAATTACCATTCAATAATAGCGTGAACATAGGGTCTCTTTCAGACTTGCCAGAATCAATTCCCAAGTACCTACCTTGTTAATAGCTAACTTCTGCTATCTGTTTCAATACAATGCTCTTGTCGCTGTGTCTGGTAGAACCTTTTAATCAAGGCTCAACCTGCAGTTATCCTCCAGGCCTGGCCTCACAAACAAACAAAGCTTGTTTGATTTATTGTTTTCCTTTAATGACAAGCTGTCCCAAAATACACATTTCATTTCCAGCTCACAATTCAAAATTGATAAAAGAATAAAAATAATGAAAAATTAGTGAGGGTTTCAACATAGTTCATAACTTCTCTTCTGCCAATTCTTCTGATATGTGTAGGATAAAGGGAATCGATAAACAAATTTTTTTTGACTTCTTGAAATTTGAATTTTTTTTTAAACAATTATAATCCAATAAAAAAGTATTTTTATATTACTCCAAGTGAGGTTTCCTCCGTTTTTAAAATCAGCCTCAGGATGCAGCTGTCGCAGTGAGCGCAAACATTTACAGCATGGCCTTAATTGCCTTTCAGAAGGTTGTCATTGACCTTTATCTTGAAACTGTTGCAGTTCATGTGGTGAAGATTCTCTCACAGTGCTGTTAGGTAACAGATTACTTGCATTGACCCAAAAACAGTGAAAAAATGACAATATATCCAACTCACAATAGTGTCACACTTGGATATATGCTGCTGTCAAGGTTATGGGTTTAGAAGTGCTGTCATAAGTTCATAAGATGTTAGGGCAGAATTAGGCCAATTGGTCCATTGAGTCTGCTCCACCATTCGATCATGGCCGATGTGTCTTTTATTCCCATTTTCTTGCCTTCTCCCCATAACCCTTCACTCATTACCAATTAAAAGTCTAACAACTCCTTAAATTTACTCACTGTCCCAGCATCCACCACACTTTGGCATAGCAAATTTCACAGATTCACAATCATTTGGGAGAAGTAGTTTCTCCTCAACTCTGTTTTAAATTTGCTGCCCTTTATCCTAAGACTATGACCTCTAGTCCTAGAATACCTAAGAGAAAGCATCTGCTCCACATCTGTTATACCCATATATTTTATCATCTTGAATACCTCAATTTGATCTCCCCTCATTCTTCTAAATTCCAGAGAATATAGGCCTAAACTGAAGTAGAATTGGCAGGCAGCTGCATACATCTTGTGAAAGTGCCACTGTGTGCAAGTGGTGAAGGGAATAAATGTTTATTGGAGTGAATGGGTGCCAACTCAGTGGGATGCTATGTCCTGGATGTTGCCAAATTTCTTCAGTGTTGTTGAAGCAGCACTCAGCCAGGCAGAGAGAGTATGCCATCCTGATTTATGCCTTGTAGATGATGGAAAGTCTATTGAGAATCAGGAGATGAATTACTCAATCCCAGCCTGTGATTTGGTCTTGTAGACACAGTAATTATGTGGTTCATCCTGTAATATGTCTGGTTAATTCTGACCTCCAGGATTTTGACTCAATGCCATTGAATGTCAAGTGGAAATGATTAAAATTTCTTTTTAAGAGGTGGCCATTGCCTAGCACTTGTGTGATGACATGCTACTCATCCTAAATCTGAATGTCATCCAGGTCTTGCTGCATGTAGGCCCAGGTTGCTACAGTAACCGAGGAGTTGTAAATAGAACTGATGATTACATAGTGAATTGTGCCACTTTCTGATCTTATGACAGACAGCAGACCATTGAAGCAGCTGAAGATGAGTGGGCCAAGGACACTGCAGGAGTTCCTCAGTGTAATGGCATCCTGCGATTGAAAAGATTAGCCTGGAAAAACTATAATCATCTTCCTTCATTCTAAGTATGATCCCAGCTACAACCTGATTCCCATTTACTTCAATTTTAGGAGCATTCCTTCATGTCAGAGGGCAGTGGAACAGACACTTGCTAAGATCAATCGGGGGCAGAGTATTATAAACTCGCACATCACCAGGCGGGGGCAATGTCATACATGTTACCCCAGGGGGTGGTGGGGCAGAATAATGCACACTCGCTCTCATCACCAAGGGGGCTGGGTACAGTGTAATACACACTCGATCATGTCACTGGGGGCAGGGGGCAGTGAAATACACTCTCGCCTATGTCACTGGGGGCAGGGGGCAGTGTAATACACACTTGCCCATGTCACTGGGGCAGAGGTCAGTGTAATACACATTTGCCCAAGTCACTGGGGACAGGGGGCAGTATAATACACACTCACTCATGTCACTGGAAGGGGCAGCATAATACACACTCGCTCGTCACTGGAGGCAGGTTGCAGTGTAAGACACACTCGCTCAGGTCACTGGAGGGGGGTGGGGGGCAGTGTAATACACACTCGCTCATGTCACTGGGTGGGTAGGGGGCAGTGTAATACACACTCGCTCATGTCACTGGAGGGGGGTGGGAGGCAGTGTAATACACTCGCTCATGTCACTGGAGGGGAGCGGGGGCAGTGTAATACACAGTTTGGGAGAAGATTTGTAGCTCGGGTGCTCGTTGTTGTGGTTCTATTCACCGAGCTGGGAATTTGTGTTGCAGACATTTCGTCCCCTGTCTAAGTGACATCCTCAGTGCTTGGGAGCTTCCTATGAAGCGCTTCTGTGATGTTTCCTCTGGCATTTATAGTGGTTTGTCTCTGCCGCTTCCGGTTGTCAGTTCCAGCTGTCCGCTGCAGTGGCCGGTATATTGGGTCCAGGTTGATGTGCTTATTGATTGAATCTGTGGATGAGTGCCATGCCTCTAGGAATCCCCTGGCTGTTCTCTGTTTGACTTGTCCTATAATAGTAGTGTTGTCCCAGTCGAACTCATGTTGCTTGTCATCAGAGTGTGTGGCTGCTAAGGATAGCTGGTCATATCGTTTCGTGGCTAGTTGGTGTTCATGGATGCGGATCGTTAGCTGTCTTCCTTGTCCGATGTAGTGTTTTGTGCAGTCTTTGCATGAGATTTTGTACACTACATTGGTTTTCCTCATGCTGGGTATCGGGTCCTTCGTCCTGGTGAGTTGTTGTCTGAGAATGGCTGTTGGTTTGTGTGCTGTTATGAGTCCTAGTGGTCGCAGTAGTCTGGCTGTCAGTTCAGAAATGTTTTTGATGTATGGTAGTGTGGCTAGTCCTTTGGGTTGTGGCATGTCCTCATTCCGTTTTCTTTCCCTTAGGCATCTGTTGATGAAATTGTGGGGATATCCGTTTTTGGCGAATACATTGTATAGGTGTTCTTCTTCCTCTTTTGGCAGTTCTGGTGTACTGCAGTGTGTTGTTGCCCTTTTGAACAGTGCCTTGATGCAACTTCTTTTGTGTGTGTTGGGGTGGTTGCTTTCGTAGTTTAGGACTTGGTCTGTGTGTGTGACTTTCCTGTATACCTTTGTGGTGAATTCTCCGTTCGGTGTTCTCTGTACCATCACGTCTAGGAATGGGAGTTGGTTGTCCTTTTCTTCCTCTCTAGTGAATCGGATTCCTGAGTGTGGCGTTGATGATCCGGTGAGTGTTCTCTATTTCTGTGTTTTTAATGATTACAAAGGTATCATCTACATATCAGATATGTTGATTGTATAGAGTGTCTAGATCCGCTGATCAGGTGTTTCAGTTTCTGCTGTAGTTCTTTAGCCAGTTTGTGTGATGGTGTCCCTGATAGTGATACTATGGGTCTGAGTGGGATGTCTGGTTTGTGCACTTTAGGTAGTCCATAGAATCTGGGGGTGTTGTTGCTTTCAGGTTTCATTCTCTGTAGGTCAAACCTGGTTATCTGTCCGTTTTTTTGTAGGTATTGGTGAGCTGTGGGGTGGGGTCAAACTCCCTCTTTTGGTAGGTGTTGGTATCTGCAAGTAGTTGTTGCGCTTTTTGGATGTAGTCTGCTTTGTCCAGGATGACCATCATTCTGCCTTTGTCTGCTGGTGGCATGATTATGTTCTTATTGTTTCTTAGTGCTTTTAGTGCTTCCCTCTCCTTAGAGTTAAGTTTATGTGTTTGTCTTTTCCTTGTTATCAGGAATTCAATCAATAAGCACATCGATCTGGACCCAATATACCGGCCACTACAGCGGACAGCTGGAACTGACAACTGGAAGCGGCAGGTACAAATCAGTATAAATGCCGGAGGAAACATCACAGAAGCGCTTCACAGGAGGCTCCCATGCACCGAGGATGTCACCTAGACAGGGGACGAAACGTCTGCAACACAAATTCCCAGCTCGATGAACAAAACCACAACAGTGTAACACACTCGCTCACGCCCGGGGGGAGAACAGTGTAACACACTCGCTCACGTCACCAGCGTTCGGAGTGTAATAGTGTAATACACACTCGCTCACAAGGAGGGTGAAGACATGAAACAGGGCCGCTACCAGTTTGCTGACTGTCCGGGTCCCCGCCTTTAGGGGTTTATAATAACGAGAGCAAAAGTTTCCGTTACCTCCTTGCCCGGCGGCCTCGAGAGCGGGACCGTTGAAAGCCGCTGCTAGGCGACCATCCACCTTTACGACAGATGGTCATCCGCTCAGCGGCAAACGGTCGTTGATTTTGCGACATTCGGTCACTTGCTTTCCGGCATGAGGGAAACACTCTCGCGATATTTTGCCTCCCGGTGGTTTGCAAAGAGCTCTTGTCCAGGTCAGAGAGAATGGCCATGATTCCAGATTGCTCTATCATCAATATTTGACAGTTCAATTTGTCTGTGCTGACTATACAGCCCAATTTTACATATTCCCATTTGACAGTATTTGGCCCATAACCTGTTAAACCCTTTCTATTCATGTACCCATCCAGGTGCCTTTTAAATGTTGCAAACGTACCTGCTTCCACTATTTCCTCTGGCAGCTCATTCTAAAAAGCACCACCCTTTGTGTGAAAGGTTGCCACTCAGGCTTTTTGTAAATCTTTCCTCTCTCACCTTAAACCCACGTACTCTAGTTTTGGACTCCTTCCACTCTAGGAAGAAGACCTTGGCTACCCATGCCCCTCATGATTGTGTAAACCTCTACACGGTCATCCCTCAGCCTCCAAAGCTCCAGAGATAAAAGCTCCAGCCTATTCTGCCACTCCCTATAACTGAAACCCTCCAGGCCTGGCAACATTCTTGGAAATCTTTTCTGCACCCTTTCAAGTTTAACATTCTTCCAATAGAAGGGGTTTCCCTGGGATCGAAGAGTCCAGACAAAATTGCAATATTTAAAAGGCATTTGGGTGGGCATATGAATAGGAAGGGTTTGGAGGGATATGGGCCGGGTGCTGGCAAGTGGGACTAGATTGGGTTTGGAAATCTGGTCAGCATGGATGGGTTGGACTGAAGGGTTTGTTTCCATGCTGTACATTTCTATGATTAAAATTGTATGCGGTATTCTAAAAATGGTCTCACCAAAGTCCTGTACAGCTACAACATGACATTCCAACTCCCATACTCTGCTTTCACCAGTGAAAGCAAAGGTGCCAAATGCCTTTTTCACCACACTGTCGACTTGTGACTCCACTTTCAAGGAACTATGCACCTGCACCCCTGGAAACATTTCCCAGAACTCTATCCTTACCTGTATAAATCCTGCCCTGGTTTGCCTTAACAAAATGCAACATCTCCTCACAGCAATGTGTGTTTACCTATACCACATGTACTGCACCTTGTCAAGGGCATATAGGGTTGGGCAACACATGGAGTGCCAGTAATACCCACATGTCAAGAAAAAATAGATGCAAAGTTTGGTTGATTAACGTTTTTGTATGCACCATTGAAAGCATTCTATCTTCAAAGATTGTGAGAAGATTTGTAGCTCGGGTGCTCGTTGTTGTGGTTCTGTTCGCCGAGCTGGGAACTTGTGTTGCAGACGTTTCGTCCCCTGTCTAGGTGACATCCTCAGTGCTTGGCCTTAGTAGCCACACATGCAGATGACAAGGAACATGAATTCGACTGGGATAACACTACCATTATAGGACAAGCCAAACAGAGAACAGCCAGGGAATCCCTAGAGGTATGGCACTCATCCACAGATTCAATCAATAAGCACATCGACCTGGACCCAATATACCGACCACTGCAACGGACAGCTGGAACTGACAACCGGAAGCAGCAGATTCAAACCACTACAAATGCTGGAGGAAAGATCACAGAAGCGCTTCACAGGAGGCTCCCAAGCACTGAGGATGTTACCTAGACACGGGACGAAACGTCTGCAGCACAAATTCCCAACTCGGCGAACAGAACCACAACAGCATTCTATCTCAATGCATTGTTATGGCAACCGCACTGCCCAGGACGGTAAGATGCTGCACAGTTGTAAACACAGCCCTGTCCATTATGCAAGCCAACATTCCATCCATTGACTCTGTCTGTACTTCCTGTTGCCTTGGTAAGGTAGTCAATATAATCAAAGACCTTTCCCACCCTGGTTATAATCTTTAGGCCACTGTTGGAATATTGCGTGCAATTCTGGTCTCCTTCCTATCGGAAAGATGTTGTGAAACTTGAAAGGGTTCAGAAAAGATTTACAAGGATGTTGCCACGGTTGGAGGATTTGAGCTATAGTGAGAGGCTGAACAGGCTGGGGCTGTTTTCCCTGGAGCGTCAGAGGCTAAGGGCTGACCTTATAGAGGCTTACAAAATTATGAGGGGCATTGATAGGGTAAATAGGCAAAGTCTTTTCCCTGGGGTCAGGGAGTCCAGAACTAGAGGGCATAGGTTTAGGGTGAGAGGGGAAAGATATAAAGGAAACCTACGGGGCAACTTTTTCACACAGAGAGTGGTACGTGTATGGAATGAGCTGCCAGAGGCAGTGGTGGAGACTGGTACGATTGCAACATTTTAGAGGCATTTGAATGGGTATATGAATAGGAAGGGTTTGGAGGGATATGGGCTGGGTGCTGACAGGTGGGACTAGATTGGGTTGGGATATCTGGTCGGCATGGACAGGTTGGACCGAAGGATCTGTTTCCATGCTGTACATCTCTATGACTCTATGTACCTGTCCTGCACACAAAATATTTTGCTGTACCTAGGTACGTGACAATAATACATCAAATCAAATCAAAACTTGTGAAATACTCAGTCTTTTCTATTTTGGAGGAGAAAAGTCTACCTAAAGGGTTCGATTGTCTTGCTTTTCCTTGTCATTATAGGTTGGTTAGTCTATCAAACGCTATATATATAAGCATTTTCCCTTAGCAGTTATCTATTTCAGATCACCTGCTTTTATTCCTGAGACGAATAGATTTGTTTTTATTTCTCTATTTGCTATTCCTGTGGGGACTGTTTGTCGAGGTAATGTACAAGCACGTGGGAGCAGGAATGCGGGCGATAACCTGGAGTCCGGACACTCTGGCTGCAGCCGACATGCCCCCGGGGCTGGGAGGGGAACGGACCGGAAATGAGTGGGCAGGGCTGTTCGGGGACGGACAGGAAGTGGGGGGCTGATGGGTGGGTGGGAGCTGGGCAGTTGCTTGGAGATGTCGCCGAACGGAGCTGCAAATTAAACAGAGCGGCGGGTGGAGCTTTGGAGCAAGGAGGAGTGCTGAAGAGGTAGCGGACGGGGGGGTATTGTAATATCTGATCGTGAAAAATGGAGGGACACATTGGGAGAGGGGGAACCTCGGGACGACTAACTCTTTATTCAAAGCATTGACCGTCTTTGCTCCGTGCCCCTGGCCCTCTTTCCACTTAGCTCTTTGTCGTATATTTTCTGGGACGACCTGATGGCGCGACTGACCCTGGAAGTCTCCAGGGTGAGTTGGAGTGGGTCTGCAAGTGAGTGGTAGAGAGATGATAAGAGCTAATGATTGTGGATGCTGGAAGTCTGAAGTAAAAAAAAAAGGGTGCTGGGTAAACCCAGCTATCTGGCAACATATGTGGAGAGAAACAGAGTCAATGTTTCGAATCCAGTATGACTTTAGAACTGAGGTGCTGGAAAATTGTGTTTTTAATATTGTGGAAGGAGGAGCAAGTGGAACATATTGTTAACAACAAAACCAGAAATTGCTGGAAAGACTCCCGTCTGGCAGGATCTGATGAGAGAAATGAGAGTTGACCTTTCTTCAGAACTCAAGACAAAGCGAGTGATAATGATGCTGGGTGAAAAAGAAATGTGAAATAGGTGTAAACATCAGCTGTTGGAAAGAGAAACTGGGTCAAATCTGCAAAGAGCAAAGCCCATTAGAAATGCAGGGGGACGAAGAAAAAGAGAGGACAGGGTTCATACACTGAAGTTGTGGAACCCAATATTAAGTCCTAGAGGCTGTGTCTTAAGGGAGAATGAGGTATTGTACCTCCAATATGTATTGAATTTCATTGGAACGCTGTCATAGTTCCAACATAATATGTTAGCCTGGGAGCAAGATGGATTGTTGAAATGGCAAGCAGCTGGAAGGGAGATTGTGTTGTGACTCAACAAGAGAAATTCTACTTAACTTTATTTCTATCTTACTCAGGCTATTATGATGCTAAGATTTCTCAGCCCAGTCCTGTTGAAACTACTCTCACACACCTTCATATCCTCTCTCTCCCTGACCAACCCCACCTCTCTACTCGAGGTGTGTCTCATTTTGTTTTCATAGGATTGAACATCCCAATTTTGGGGAAATAAGTAATGGGGCTCTAGTGGACTGAAGGGCAGCATGATGAGGTAGGGGAGATGAAACTTTAGGGAGAGATTAGGGACCAGACCAAGATGACCAACTGACATAGGATAAAATAGGCCACACTTGACTGAGGGGAAGTCAGCACTGGTAACCTTAGCAGGGTATCCGTCTTTCACAGGTTGTGCTTAAAAATAAAGGTTAAAAGTCTCCCTTAAGGAGTGTAGATCGGTCAAACAAAGACACTCCGTTGTAATATAGGATAGTTGGTTACCCTGGGGACTGGACTGAATGCCCAGAAACAAAACCTGAAGGCAGTTCATATAAGTCTGGCACTGATGTGCCAACTGTCAAACAAGTATTGTCCTGTGAGATGAGATTGAGTGGATTAGGTTTTATAATCCCTGGAGTTTAGAATATTGAAAGATGCAGGTACCCTTTCAAGACACAGACCATCCTGGCTTAGAACTGTTAACAACATTCCTTGACTTCACCAGGTCAAAGATCCTGGTGTGTAGCTTCACCAGATGGACTGCAGCAATTTAATGAGGCAACTCGCCACTATCTTCCCAAAGAGAACAAATGCTGGCTTTGTCAGCAATGTCCACGTCAGTTGAAAAAGTAACATAAAAATCTCTTTGATATATAAAAAGTTGTGTTTAACAGGGTAAATATGAAGAAAATCTTTCTCCTAACTAGACAGTTTAGAATATAAGGACTTGAATCTTGGACTAAGGAGTTAATTACTTAGGTCTGTGATGAGAAATATCTGCACTCAGAGGGTTGAGAGTGTTCTGAATTCTGTACCCCAGAGAGCTGTAGATGCTTAATCGGTGGATATGTTTAAAAACAGAGGTTAATAGAATTTTTGGTACAAGATATTTGGAGATAGTCTCAGTAAGTAGAGTTGATCGAGAAGATTAGCCATGGTTTTGTTGTATGGCAGAGCAGACTCTCAATGGGCTTCAAGGCTACTCCAGCTCTGACTTAGTGTTCTTAGATGTTACTTTTATTTTATAAATTGACTTACTTTGACAGGACTTGTACAGTAGCAAATTACAGAGAGAGAGTGAGACTGTTAAACAGCTGAACATTACAAAGAACATAGTTACCACAAACTGGTCTCAAATTGTAATAATCTGTAACAGTATTATCACTTGTATGGTCTGCGTAACTGCATGCACTGCATTTGGTTTCCTTCTAGTTTACAAGTGTTGCTGGGATGCTCCAGTTGTTAATAGGATGACTTCAGGAAACAGTGGGTGGAACATATGTAGACAAGGAAAACAGATGTTTGAGCAAGCTCTGAACGATTTGAGCTTGTCACAGCCTGAAAAATGCAGTATGATGCTAAGATGGAGGATATTTACTAATTGTTACAAAGTTAGACCCTGCTGCTTAAAGTTTAACGTGTTTTGATTGTGCAGCTTGATGATTTCATAGTCGGACTTGCTGAAGGTTAGATAGGTTAGATTCTACTCCAGACAATCCCGTGAGAAAGTAACATCTATAGTTCTAAGGGTTCATCTATTTTCATTATCAACACTTGGTAGCATTTTTGTACATGAAGAGGAAGTTTATGGGTCCGAGTCCTATTCATAAATGTGGTGGCAGTGAGCTGTTAACACCACTCAATAACCATACTTCCAGACAAATGATCTAGGGATATGGATTCAAATCCTGGTTGTTAATGGAATTTGAATTCAATTGTAAATCTGAAATATAAAGCATCTCTTTAATGATGGCACAAAACTAACATTGATTTGCTTTAGAAATTCATCTGGTACACTACCATCGTCTGAGAAGAAAGTTTGCCTTCCTGACTGCATGTGACTCCAGAAGAATAACAGATTTGTCTGCCTTCTGAAATGGCCCAGCATGTCACTTAGTTCAAGGGAAATAGGGGATGGGCAACAAATACTGACCTTATCAGCTATGTCCACAAGATAAAAAGGAGGAAAATATCTCAAATTCTATAATAATGCTCCAGTGCAATACTGAGATTAACCTACATACAAGTGCCATCTTTTGGATGAGCTATTACAACAAAGGCCTCTTAAATGGCAATAAACGCTTCTGAGACAGCTTCAGACAAAAACAGGGGAATTATCCTTGATTTCATAGTAATATGAATCACTTAAACAATATTATTTTTACTAAAACAGCTCAAATGATCTCATTACTGTTTGTAGGAGCTTGCTATGTGCAAGTTGATTAATCTTTCCACAGAAAGTAGGGATGTTATTCATTACACAGAATGTTGGTAAGAACGGATTGGATTATTGTGTATTGGCCTCCTTATTTAAGGAAGGATTTAAATACTTTTGAAGCAGTTCACAGAATATTTACGAGATGAATAGGGGAAGGGGCACCATGTGGTATGATGAAAAATTAAACAAGCGAAGCTTATATCTGCTGGAGTTTGGAAAAGTAAGAGGTAACTTGATTGAATTACGCAAGATCCTGAGAGGTCTTGACACAGTGCATGTAGAGGGGATGTTTCCTCTTAGAGATTTTAGAACTGGGGGCGCTGTTTAAAGATTATTGTTTTTAAAAAAAACTCCCATTTAAGATAAGTCGGACAAATATTTTCTCACAGAGGGTTGACAGTATTTGGAACTCTAACTTAAGAGTAGCGGATGATGAGTCTTTCTATATTTTTAATATAGAAGTGCATAGATTCTTGTGAGAAAGGATGTGGAAGATTATCAGGGTAAAGGGGAATTAGAGTCCCTAGAGCTGTGAGCAGAGCAGGCTGAAGGTGCTGAGTAGCCCAGTCCCCCTAATTTGTATGTTGCTATGACTACACTACATAAAGTATATGGAGAGGAATCAACAACAATATATCATTTCTGTCTATGCTTGGCGTAATAAAACATCCCAGGATGATTCACAGAAACATTATCAAAACAAATTTAACATCAAAATTTTGGGAGATGACAGAAAGCCTGTCAAAGATGTAGGTTTGAAGGAATGTCTTAAAAATAAGTGGAAGGTGTGACTGCTAATGTCGAGCATTTAAAGTTAAGGATGTTGAAGAGCCAGAGTTGGAGTTACATTAATATTTTGAAAGGCTTGGACAATTTATGGACTTGAAAGGAAATTTGAAAACTGAAATGGGAGCTTTAAAAGTAGGATGTTGCTTAATTAAGAGTTAGTGTTCAGCAAGCCCAGGGCTAACAGGTGGATAGGACTTAAGTGTGAGTAGGAACATGGACAGCAACAACGGGAATAGAAGGATAGGCTGTCAGGATCTACATATTTGTCCTGTATGAATTTTTACAGTCAGCTGAACAGGCTCATGCTGTGCATTAATTAAAATTATAATTTAATTGTATAACTTGGTTATCCATTTTACAGAACCACCATTAAGCTAGGGATATAGTGTCATAACTAGACTACTAATCAAGAGACAAACAGAAAGAAGCTCAGCAGAGCTGGCAGCATCCTAGAAAGAGAAGCAGAGTTAACAATTTGAGTGCCATGACCCTTCATTGGATGCTGCCAGACCTGCTGAGTTTCTTCACTATTTGTATTCAAGTTTCCAGCATCTCCAGCTCGCTCTTTTTGTTGTAATAGTCCAGAGATTTGGGCTAATGATTCAGAGAGACAGTTTAGATCCCACCACAGAAGTTCATGAGCTCAAATTTAATCAATAAAAGACTACAGTCAGTAATGGTGACAGTCTGTAATACAACCAAAACAACTTGCATGAAACCTTCAATGAAGTGCAACAACTCGAGGTGTTTCATAATGATACAAAATTTGACCCTGGACCGAAGATGTTGTTAGCACAGGTAACCAACGTTTTTGACAAAGAGCATTTTGAATCAAAGCAAACGTTTAGGGGATTAAGTTTGGGGCCAATAGCCCAGTAACAGAAGGCATGGCCATCACTGGTCAAGCAATGATTCTGATTCTGTGTCACAGATCCAGAGACATTAACTCCATTTCTCTGCAGGGATGCTGCCAGACCTGAGTGTTTCCAGCTTTTGTGTTATTTTATTTCAGACTTCTAGCATACTTTAGGGGGGTTTTGATTTCATAGAGCAATGAATATTGAGGAGGGTTGACGCCATTGGAGAGATTTAAAAACAAACTAGTAAAGACCATTGAAAACACACAGGTCATGGGTGAGTGGCCCTTGATGGATATTAGGGTTAGAGAAGCAGAGTTTCTGGAGTGGTAGAACATGAATTATCCAACTGTGTGATGGAATAATCAACTGTGGGCATTGATGAGAGTTAGAACAGATCACCTGAGCCTGGAGCAGAAGTGCCTATTCTCCCAGAGGTAGAAGTAGGCTGTCTTGGTGCTGGATAGGATAGGATGTTGAAGCTCAATTCAGAACTAAGTAAGGCTGTGGGTGATCTTAAGTCGTGAATTGTAACTAGGGAATGGAGTTTATGCTAACAGATGTAGACTACGGTTTCAGACTTTGTGATATTTAGTTGAATAAAATTTCTACTCTTTGGACAACCTGGTTTTTCCCCAACACAGGCAATGGAGAAGTTGAGTAAGATGTGAGTAAGATTGAGTGATGCAGGATAAAATTGAGCTGCACATTGTCAAAGTATGAGTAGAATCTGTTGCTTGTGAATGATGTCACCCAGGGGAAGGATATGGATGAGAAAGGGACCACTGACAAATCCAGGGAGAATTGATATGTACCTGACTGCAAAGATATAAATTAAAGCTACGCATGCTGTTTGCATGAATCTTCCTCCATTGAAAAGAAGGAACTTGTATTTTTATGGCTGCTTTCACTACCTCAGGACCCCTGAAAGTGCTTTGCAGCCAATTAAGTCTCTTCGGAAACACAGCACAGGAGATCAACCCTTTAAGCCTGTTCAATGAGATGTTCCACTACAGTACATAATATAGGGTTGGAAATAGTTTTAAAAAGCACCTCTTTAAACTAATAAAATTGTATCAGTTAACCACTTACATGTGTGGTTACTAAAACTAAAATACTGATATATTTCTTTGAGCTCTGTAGTTTAAATTATACTTAACAATGATGAAAAACCGCTATGAGGAAATTCACAGAACAACTGTTTTACATATCCTCAAACATGAATGCCTTTCCAAATATGTTACTTTTATGTTGCATTTTCTCCAATCTGTTTAAAAGTTAACCACAATATATTACTGATTAATGTTATTTTCCAGTGATAATACTGTGATATATATAAAACCACAGTACATATTGTAGTTACTAATTTGTGCACAAAGGGTCACCAAATGGAAATGGAATACTCTGAGAGCGAGACAGACATGGCTTTGGTCAAAGGTTCTATCAGTTATATGGTACCTCTGACACTTCCAACTTGAAAGTTTTCCCTCCTCAGTCAGTCCCTCTGATTTGAGGATGACTTGCTTCTATCCCACTTTGGTTTTTGAGATGACTGATAAGTTCACTGTCTGCGATCTCAGTGTCTGCTGTGTGGGGCAAGTGGTGCTGCAAGAGGTAAGTAGATGAGTCTTGAGATTTGTGTGCTCCATCCAATAGGACTTGACTTGCACTCTTGTATTAACTTACTTCAGATTTGAAGCACAGAATCATTATCACCAACAATTATAAATTAACTTCAGGCTGCTGAAAACTGAAGTGGTCCAAATAATGTATAATCAAAGAACATTGCTGAGCAGTAGAATTTTCTGTCAAAAGTAGGTATAAAAACAAAATTAGATTTGTATAGCAGATGATGCAAGTTTAGGACAGATTACACAGCAATGATATTCTTACGGTATTCACCATTGTTATGAGCGAGAAAATATTCCATACAGCCACGTCCCATAAGCATCAATGTGTTAACAACCAGGTCATCTGTTTAAAAGGATAAATTATTTTCTAGGTACAGTATATCCTGTGGGTGACGTTTAGCTCAATCACTTGCCCTGTTGCACTACTCCATCATCCTCTGAGAATGAGGATTATTTTAAACCATTGGTAGTCTGATCCGTTTCATTAGTTATTGACCCTATTTGAGAGATGCAGCTGTTGGGTGCTGGTTTGGAGCAGCAAACATGATGGGATGTAGGCAACGCTCCCTAAATGAGCATTTGTTGCTCATTCCCAATTGTCTTTGCTCAATTATTTCTGAGGGCAGTTAAGAGTCACCCACATTTCTGTGGATCTGGAGTAATATGTAGGTCAGGGCAGCAAAGGATAGCAGATTTCTTTCCCTAAAGATTTGTTTTCCAAAATGTAATGACAACCCTGGTCACTATCATCAAGGCTAGCTTTTTGTTTCAAACTTTAATTAAAGTTAAATTCCATGCCACAGTGGATTTTGAACATCTCTTCCCACAGCCTTGGCTGGGCCTCTGCATTGATTCAATGACGCTATCGCATGGCCCCTGCTTCCCATAGTGAAGTCTGAGGAATCTGACCTGTGTAGATGTCAGTTAGTTGTGGATCTGCTTATTGTTCGACAAGCTTATTGATTAGAGTGCTTCATACCTGGAGCCAATCTGTGATGGTATTTTTGTGTGGAGTAGTGTTCTAAATAACACATTTTTAATCAAAAAAGTACAACATATTTCCAGAAAATCTTCATAGGTTTGGATCTCCTATGCAAATATTTTTAGGAGGTTCAAACACCTATTAATGAGGTTATGTTTGCTCATGAGTCTTGTGAGTTTGTTTGTGTACAAGGTACATTGGAGAAATGCTCAGGAAACCAAGTCTGTTCACAAAGGATGACAAAGCTGTTGTGTGACCTGCTTTAAAGTGGTACCTCCATTTTGGAACAGCAGGAGTCCCTTCCCCAATATTTTCTGTCAGCTTGCAGTGAGCTTTGGTGGACTGTTTCTGCTTAGTTCCAAGTTATGCTGAAACACAGATGTGGGATGAATAGTTCAGTGTAGAATGAATTGAACTGAATTAAGTTTATTGTCACATGTACCGAAACACAGTGAAAAGCTTTGTCTTGCACGTAATACAGGCAGATCACAGAGTTAAGTAGCATAGATAGTAAATAATAGGTAAACAGTGCCAAAAACAAAAACACAGGAAACGGTGAATGTTTAAGAGTTTTTGAGTCCATTCAGTATTCTAACAATAGTAAGGTAGAAACTTTTGCGAAACCAGCTTATGCATGTGTTCAAGCTTCTGTACCTTCTCCCCGATAGTAGAGGTTATAGAAAAACTTTGCCAGGGTGGGATGGATCTTAAAGAATGCTGGCAGCCTTTCCTTGACAGCGGGCCTGGAAGATGGATTCTGTAGATGGGAGGTTGGCCTTTGTGACCGTCCGGGCCAAGTTCACCACTCTCTGTAACTATCTCTGATCTTGAATGGTACAGTTGCCATACCAGGGAGTGATACACCCAGACAGAATGCTCTCAATGGCGCACCTATAAAAGTTGGCAAGGGTATTCACCATCATGCCAAATTTTTTCAGCTGCTTGAGGAAGAAGAGATGTTGTTGGGTCTTTGTAACCAGTGCGTCCACATGAAGAGTCCAAGAAAGCATGTTGTGGATGACCACTCCCAGGAGCTTGACACTCTCCACTCATTCCACCTCTGTGCTGTTAATGTGTAGGGGAGCATGAGTAATATCCCGCCAAAAGTCAATAATGAGTTCCTTGGTTTTGCCGGCATTGAGAGCTAGGTTCTCTGTACCATTTTTCCAGGTCTTCCACCTCCCCTCTATAGTCTGTTTCGTCGCCATCTGAGATTTGACCGACTATGGTGGTGTCATCAGCGAACTTGTGAATGGCATTAGTCTGGTATTTGGCGACACAGTCATGGGTATACAGTGAGTACAGTAGGGGGCTGAGTATGCAACCCCTAGGTGACTCCAGTGTTGAGTGTTAGTGAGGATGAAATATTATCCCCTATCTTCACTGATAGTTTCCTGACCCACAGGCTACAGAGGATCCAGTTGCAGAGAGTGCGGCTTAGTCCGAGATCATTACGTTTAGGAAGCAATAGGTACCTTTTTGTATTAATTCCTCAAGTGAGGGCTTTGGTAAATAAGGTCTGCTTTTATTGCCATCCCAAATTGCTCTTGAGAAGTTGGAGGTCCTGTTCTTCTGACTTTAACCATCTGTAGACCATATAGTATAGGTACATCACTGATATGTCACCTAAAGGGAAGCTTCAAGGTGTTGCCAGCACCTTCTGTCCTGTTCTTCCAGGTGGTAGAGGTGTTGAAAAATACTGTTTAAGTTCAAGCTGGTTGTGCACAATGTATTCTGCTTCAGTGGTGGTGGATGCAATGCTAATCATGTAGGCTACTTTGCACAGAATGGTGTTGTGCTTCTTGAGTGTTGTAGCTGCTAGCAGTCGGCAAGTGGAAGATATTCCATCACACTCTTTACTTGTGGTCTGTAAGTAGCAGACAGCTTTTGATAACAAAGAAGTGAGTTACTTTCCGCAGAGTTCCTAACGTGTGACACTTTTGTAGCCGCATTATTTATGACACTGGTCCTGTTAAGTTTCTATTCAAACTGAAAAAAATTACCAAAGCTTTATATTGTGGGTTCTGCTTAATTTATTTCATAAAGGAGGTGGAAACAAAAACTTCTTAAAATATTATTTCTGTTTTCTGCAGCAGCCTGTGAGAATGGCTGAGTTGAGCTGGAAGGAGGTAGTTTTGTTGACAGCAGTAGTGACAGTTTGTTACTGGAACAGCACACATTGTGGGTTTGTTTTTGATGATGTCTCTGCCATTCTGGATAACAAAGACTTGCATCCTTCAACACCCTTGAAGAACTTATTTCACAATGACTTCTGGGGAACTCCTATGAATGAGGTAATACAATTTCTGCTGTTATCTTAAAAAATCTTGCATTTCACTGTCATCTTTGTGCTTAATTTTTAACAAATGTTTTTAAAGTGGATTTAAAACTTTGTTTAACATCTACTGTATATTGTTAATGTTAATTAGATATCCAGTCAATATTTGATAATAACCATATCTGGTCCTACCCTCATGGAATTGAGGTTTGTGGCAAAGATCAGTCTTGATCCTTGAATGGAAATATAAGCTTAAGTGACGTATTCCAGCTTCTATTTTTATTTTCTTTCAAGATCATCTGGAATTCCTATGGATTGTAGCATGTACAAAACAATTGGCAGGTTTTCATCCAATGACTGTTCCAGTGCTTTCCTGGCCATTCTCCCATTTTCCACACCCCTTCAACCTGGACTGATGCAAAACTCTGCGAATTCACATTACCTTCCATTCTTCTACCACCCTGTGCTCATGGAACTGCCTTGGTTCCCCTTTCATCAATGTTTCAAATCTAACATTCTTATCCCTTGGCCAGGTCCCTCCCAGGCATTGTCCCTTTCTATTTCTATAATCCCCTCCAACCTTTCTTGACCTCTGCTCCTCCAATTCCCACCTGCTATGTATTCCTGATTTCCTTCATTTGGCCACTGGACCTGTGAACCCACTCTGCCAATTGATAAAATCATGGCAGGTCCACATTCCTGCCTGTCCCTGATAATTGTTCATCTCTCCTCAAGAATCCATCTTATGCTCAAAATATCCAGACTGCTTTTACTGCCTTTTAAAGTAGTGTTTCAGTGACTCATGACCCTCTGAGAAAAACGTTTCTCCTCATCTTTGTTTTAAATGTGCAACTCCATGTTTTCAGTATCATTCCCCCGGTTCTAGATTCTCCCTGAAGAAGATGCATTCTTTCCACATGCTTCCAGTCAAGACCCCTCCGATCTTGTGTGTTTCAGTTGAGTCACCTCTTCCTTTACTAAACTCTTACAAGCCTAACCCATTCAGCATTTTCTCACAGGAGAACTCCCCAACTCCAGGTATCAATCTCTTAAAACTTTGTCTGAACTACTCCCAATGCAGTTACATCTTCCCATACATAAGAAGGACAATAATGTACATTATACTCTAAATGTAGTCTTACTGATGGCCTGTTTAATTGATGCATAGCCTCCTTTTTCATTTCATGTCAACTTTGTTGCTGCTCAGATGTTGCCTGACTTGCTGTGCTTTTTCCAGTGCCATGCTTTTTAACTCTGCCTCTCCAGCATCTACAGTTTTCACTTTATCCTTTTTTTAATCCTTTCCCCTTGCTATGAACAAGGCCACTGGTTTTTCTTTAATTACTTACTGCGCTCGCAATTCATGCAGTAAGACACCAAGATCCCTCTGCATCTCTGATGCACCGAGGAATTCTGTCCCCAGGTGAAAGTGAGGACTGCAGATACTGATGAAAGGCTATGCTCGAAGCATCGATTCTCCTGCTCCTTGGATGCTGCCGGACTGGCTGTGCTTTTCTAGCATCACACTCTTCGACTCAGTTCTCTTCCCCCAGCCAACAATAGAGACTGGGTCTTTGATTCTGTTTGAGGCTGAGGTAATCAAATCTTAGACAATTGAGTTTCGAGTAAGGGATGTAGGCAGAAAAGCAGACTTGAGGGCACAACCAGATCAATCATGAACTTATGGAATGGTGAAGGACCCAACTCCTTTATTTAAAGAAGAAAGAAACTCAGCCTGTCAAACCTTTCCTGATGTTTGTACCCATTTATTTCTGCTATCGTCCTTGTAAATGTTCTCTCTGCACTCCAAAATGCCTCTAATCCTTTTTGTCATATTACAAGCAGAACGCAAAACCACCTGACCTTTCATTCTAGTGTTCGAGATAGGAAGCTTTGCTTTGATTTGTTTTTTAATAGCCTTTCTAACCTCTGGTGTAACCTTGTGATAGGTGTACTTTTACTCTTAGCTCCCTTGGTTCCTCTACCCACCACCATCCAAATAATGTGGCCTCTCTCTTCTTCCACTCAAAATGTACCATTTTTGAAACAAGTGTTCACGAGATTCCAAAATTAATATTTTTCCATTCTCCTCATTGTTCTCCATTTGTGCTAATTTTGTGTCTCCTCTGTATAAGTAATCTGTTGCTGTTTAATAATCTATTATTACTTAATCTTTACTGCTTAATCTAATACAGCTTACTTTATATACTTCAACATCATGATTTTTCTCAGGCCATTTCTTGCCACCAATAACATCTCAAGCTTCTCTTCATAGCTTTAAGTTCCATCTTTAATGACATCCTTGTGAACTTGCATTGCCTCTTAGTGCTATTGTCAGATCCTCCTGTCGTCCCATTTCCTTCCCTCAGTCAAAGCAAAACACTCAGATACAGTATAGTTTTACCTCCTTCATCTTTATGCAACAGCCAACTGCTTTTGCACCATGAATAACTGACTTCACATAATAAATACTTTTCACTTTGTTAAACTGACCTCTCATACTGAATGCTTGCAATATTGTTAAATAGCTCTACATAATGACTGCTTTTCCACCTTGTTAACCCATTGTCCTTGCCTGCCGTGTCCATTGTTAACTGTAAGTTCTCATCTGATCTGAGTCATGTTCAGCTGAAACTCTTCTTTCACAAAACTCCGAATTTAACTCTTTCCCTACCTGCTTATACCCTATACACTTCTCAGTTCCTCCTTTTATCATTTCATGATAACCACTGAGATGGCATTACTAGCTTTCGTAAGACTGACAGCAACATTTAAGCAAGTCATTGACACATACGATGATTATAACAACAAAAAATACTTGTCCGTTACAGTAAATAGAATTTAAGGAATCCTCCCATGTGGAAAATAATCCACCAGTAAAGTTCTTAACTCCACAGTCCTTTGTGACCACTCCATCCCCTCCAAGTCAAGTGGAAATGACCCAGTTCTTCAAAATTTCCTTCAGTAAAGTCCAACCTGAAAACACAATTCAGTCTTCTTGCATCACTCCTCGGAGAAATCTGATTTCTTGGTTAAGGGCAGTTAAATGCTTCACAAAACTGAGACTTCCATCTTACCGGAGATGCTTCAGATGGAGGATACCAGCGCATCTGAGTGTGCAGAGCAGCTTCAGCTACAGCAGCAGGCTCGGTGAATGCAGCATATTTTGCTGCATTTGTTCCCACTGTGCTGTTCAATGTAACAAAGACAGCTGGATGTTGTGATGATAGCTTGATTAGTGAACCTTCATATCCCTTAAATGATCGAAAGACAGGTAAAGCTCACGTGGTTTAATGACTGTAGGAAGGCCAGTGACAAAATGCATACCGACCACCTCTTCACTATTGTTAGTTTCGTCATTTTCTTCATGACTGAGGAGCTGATTGAATCCATTGGATCAGGTTGTGGGGGGGTGGGCGGTGGTCCGAAGGTGTGCTTTACCTGTGAATGGAGAAACTCTCGAGACGATATTAGCTGCTGACAAAATCTTTGCATTTCCTCCCTCACCCCGTCCTTGCCAAGGTGGTTATTAGCTTAAAGACAGTCACACATTTAACTACAGTAAATTGTGTCTGCCTATTTCAACATTCTTTGAATTCTTGAAGTCTATTACTCTGTTCACTATTTATGACATGATCAAGTTTTGTACAATTGTACAGCCTAAACAATTCAGTCATTTATAAACAGCAACCAATGGTCCTAAAATCAAGCCCTCGGGTACCTCATTCAGGTTATTCAAAAATTATATTCCTTTAACAAATTGATTCTTGGCTAATGTGAAAACTGTCAGGATAAGTATGTCAAAAGTCTGAAACAGCAAGAAAACAAAATGTTTCCTGTGCTTGAGCAATTGAAGAGGCAGTTTCAGTTCAGATTTAAATCTTCGTGGGAAACAAATGCTGAATATTTTAAAATATGTTTTCCAAATGGAATTTTCCAGTATAAGTCAGAATTACAGAGGCAACTTTGGTAGCGATCAACATTCTTTGAGTTTGCAATATGAAGGAGGCCAATGGAGTCTGAACAAAAATTAACAGAATTTGAGCAGCTCAGCCTCAAGTTCTAATATTCTCTAGAAAATCCTAACAAAACATCAAAATAAAAATGCACTTCTTTTTGTGAACACTCTGCATTAAAAACACAACAGCAAAGATACTATAATACAATACTGTCATCTGGTTAAAGCATAACCACTAACCCACTGTGTTTTTTAAACAAGCATTGTAGAATTTCAAACACATCAGGGGCTCAAAGTCCCAAATCAATTTGTTTTAAGGTTACACTTTTGATAATTTTGAAAAGGACGTAATGTTGTACAATTTCAATGTAAAACAAAATCTGCCCCATTATGCAGCCCACAAAACACATTGAATTGAGATCCTGATTCAAACAAGGTAAAACAGTTACTTAAAGGGATTTTCTGAACCAGTGTTTTAACAAACCAAAAAAATTTAAACATCAAACATATTCAGCATGGCACAATTTTTATTGAAACTGTCCCTTTTCAATTCAAGAATTAGTATACCCTTAATTTCAACGTTTCTCGCTTTTATTTTATTTTGCATCCTGTCACTGAAATTACACTTAGCCCTTGTAGCAGACCACATGGCGCCACAATCCAAGACACACACTCCCTCCAGAACAAAGACTCGCAGAGCCTCAAGTTTCGCCACTAGGGAACTTTAACCCCTTTCTCATGTTACTCCTCACCGTGGCTCGAACCCCAATTAAGCACAGAGAGTGCGAAGCTCAGCACGGTGCTGAGGACTTGAACCTCAAATCAACCCATCCCAGGGGAGTCAAACCCCAGTACTGCACAGAGGACCTGAACCTCAAACCCCCCCCTCCCCCAATGCAGCACAGAGGATTTGAACCTCTGCCTGCCAGCGGGCTTGTGAAACTGTGTCTCTCAACTGAGCTAATTACCGTTCAAAGATTCCTTAGAATAGAGAGCAATCGATCAAGGGAACTGTCTCCGGCACACAGGAATATCGAGAGGGACCAAGGTTTAAAGTCTTACCTTGTGGGCCTATCCGTCTTGAGACACCGATGTTCCGGGCAGCTGCTGACACTGTCCGATCGTAACTATCCATTTGGATCCTGCCGACTGCGCCAATATTGTCAGCCCTTCTCCCCCCTCAGTTGAAGTAAATCACTCAGAGACACAGTATGGTTTTACTTACTTCAACTTTATTCCAGGCCCTGGAGGAAGAGACAATGGTCGCCCATGTGCACAAAGACACAAGTTCAGTCTTCTCTGGAACAGCAGTTTCTCGATGAACTATGTAGTCATTTTACAGATATGGCGACATACATATCAATTGAGTGACCATTACAATCAGTGAGCATCACCAGTAAAGATTAAGCCATCTGCTGTTGGACAATGAATAACTGACTTCACATAATGATTACTTTTCACCTTGTTGAACTGACCTCGCGTACTGAATGCTTCCAATATTGTTAAATGGCTCCACATAATGAATGCTTTTCTACCTTATTAACCCATTACCCTTGCCTGCAGCACCCTATTGTTAACTGTAAGTTCCTATCTGATCTGAGTCACGCTCAACTGAACCTTTTGTTTCACAAAACTCAACCCTTTCCCTGCCTGCATTTACCCTATACACATTCTCACTCCCAAAAATGGAAGTGTAAGGATAGAGTCATAAGGTTTTATGAAAGAGACCCTTCGGCCTGTCAAGTTCATGCTGGTCATCAAGTACTTATCTACTCTAGCTCCTCTTTCCAGCATTTGTCCTGTAGCCTTGTACAGCATGGTACTTTACATTCTGCTAAAATGTTTGTGATGGTTCCTGCCTCTACCACCTTTTTAGCCAGTGAGCTCCAGCAACCCACTGGAAACAAAATCTTTAAATCTCATCTGGTTTTATCTTAAAATTATGCTTCTGGTTATTGATCCATTAACTGAGTGGGAAAAGTTTCTTCCTCTCGACCTATCCATGCCCCTCATAATTTTGTATGTCTCGATCAGGTCCTTGCATCAGCCTTCTTTGCTCAGGATAGCAGCCTATCTGGTGTATCTTCATAGCTAAAAGGCTTCAGCCCAGGCAACATCCAGGTGATGATGCTCTGCAGTCATTTCCTTCCTATTGTGTGGCAATCAGAAATCCAGGATCCTGAAGCTTCTTACAAACAACACTTCATTAATATTCTAAACCTTGCTTGCTTTTGATTCTCAATTTTTTTTTACTGGATTTGAACCACAAATAAGTAGTGATCTGCCCTGTGTACAATTGGTATCAGCTGTGGCTTCGATATTAAAATTCTTACCCATGATTCGGAGGTTTGTGGGTTAGAATCCTATTACGCACCAAAACCAAGGCTTCAGATTCCAGCATGTAACTGAGTGAAAGCTGGATTGCTGGAGGTGCTGTCTTTTAGACCTAGATGCCAGTGGATGTAAAATATCCCATGGTACCATTTAAAGAAATTATGTTTTGTACAGGTGGTCGAGGATAATTTAGAAGAATTTCATAGCAAAGCTAACCTTCCAATTTACATGGAAAATATATTAGTGCAGGTTGGGCTGAATCTTGGCCTACACAGATTAATCAGATTTAAATGACCTGATTGCTTTATACTTTGTCAATAGACTCTTGTCTACATAAGATTGAGTTTAAATCTATTTGTAAATTGGGCAATAATTTTTTTTTATCTGGTGTCACTCATACGTAGGTTTTAAAGTTGATCTAACGATGACATTGTTTCCCTACACAGGAAAGGAGCCATAAATCCTATCGACCACTCACTGTGCTCACATTTCGATTAAACTACCTTTTCAGTGAACTGAATTCAGCTTTCTACCACCTCTTGAATCTTGTCCTGCATGCAGTGGTTTGCATAATTTATCTCAAAGTATGCCAACTGTTTCTGGACAGGAAATCTAGCCTGATTGCTTCCCTGCTTTTTGCAGTTCATCCAATTCACACTGAAGCGGTGAGTAAGGATTTAGACGTGTGCACGTGAGGCTTATACAATCTTAACTGAAGTCAGATGTGCAAAAGTCAGTGTTATAATAAAATAGAAGCTCCTCTTGCACTCCCTGCTTTTTCACTTTTTAAGTGTAACACAAAATGTTTCCCCAATGGAGCTGAATTAACTCTCAGGTTTCAGCTTTACTATTGATCTTAATGAATTCTTCACTCATAGGTCCGCAACATTGAATAGTTATGGAAGAAGTCCTATAGTTGTTAGGTGGTACATTGGGACAGCAGGGGTTACATGATGAATGAAAGATCAGATGGCCTTAATTATTTAGAGCGCTTGTGGTACAATGTGATGTCCTTACCTCTGAGGCAGAAGGTCCAGTTTCAAATCCCACTTGCCATGGAGCTGTATCATTACATGTCCTTATAGATTTATTAAAAATAATTTTTCCAATGCCAGACAGAGGGTCTTGTGGCACAGTGGAAATGACCCTACCTCTGTGCCAGAAGGTCCAGGTTCTAGCTCTACTTCCGATGTGTGGCCATGGAGATGTCCAAACAGTGTGATTTTAAATGGAGTTGCTTGCTGGTCATGTACTCCTTTGGGAGGAGAGGACCACAGATGTGATTTTTCTTGGTAACCAAGTGTCACCTTCCAGGTAGCTGTTTGAAGCTTCATTGATATGATTTTCAGGATTCACTGCACCCACATTTTGAGTGTAGCTTTCTGGCTGGTTATTCGTAGATGGATCAAGGCTCATCTGTTGTGGTGGGATCTGGAGGTAATGATTCTTACAGAATCCAAATGTAATAACCAGTGCCAGTCACTGTGTGGCACAAGTGAGCTTTGCAGTGTGCTTTGTCTAAGGCTAGTTTTCATTTCAGACTTAAATAGATTGGTAGAATTTAGAGCACAGACTCAGATCATTCAGCCTTATTGAGCTATACCAATGTTAATACTCTGCATGAGCCTCCTTACCTTCCAGTTAACCTTATTATCACATTATCCTTTATCCCTCAACTGGTGTCCCCTTGTTGAATCTTTTTGCTTCCGTCACTCCGTGCGGCAATGACTTTTACATTCTAAGCACACTCGGTGAAGAATTCCTTATTTAATTAATTAATGATTATCTTATAGACCTTAATTTTGGACTTGCCACAAATGGAAGCATTCTCAATATGTCTTCTTATCAAATCCTTCCAAAATTTTAAAGATGAGTGCTCATAATTGGCTAAGTATTTAACAAATGTCGTTGAATGAATCTTAAGTGGGAGCTTTCACTGTTTGCTATTTGTGATCTGATTAGACTAACAAGGGTATTTGTGATTTCTCAACAGCTGACAGCTGAAATCCTCCCGAACGAATTTTACTTGAATGTAACAAAGTGAGGTTATATAGAAATGCAAACATAAAAAATTGAACATGCATCACTTGAAATTATTAATACGTTATAATTTGAGAAAAGCTATTTAGAAACGTTAATTTTGTTCCTTTTGTATCCAATATGTTGACAACTAATGTTGTATGCTGAGTTCCCCAGCATGTGTCATTGGTAATAAGCCCACCAGTTTTTTAATAGAATTTTGAGTGCATTTTAAGCTAATGAAGTGAAAGCAATTCTTTCTCTCCCTCTGTCAGTTTGAGGTTTGTGCATCATCAGACTGAATTCTTTATGGGTTCCAAGTCTGAAGCACAAAATGAGGTAGAAATGTCAAAGTATCTCAGAGCACTTGAGGAATGAGAATGGAGATAGATTCAAACTGTCGAGAACCTGTGGTGACCCTGGAGCACAAGTACAATTGGAGAATCACAGTCTGTTCTGTGTGGAGCAAAGTTGTAAATGTGACTAAAAAAGATTTCACTATTCACCATAAAGTACAAAGATCATTCAACTCCAATATTGAGCTGATGACTCATCTGAGATTCATATGATGGAGAAGTTCTTGGTCATGACATTGGGTATGGAATCTTGGTTGTGTCCCATCAGACCATATTAATATGCCCTGTCTCAATGGTTACAGGAGCTCATTTAGTGGCAAACCTATTATATCTGATATGCAAATTACTACATTTGGACTGATTTTCCAGTTTGAATATTCTTAGTTAGGGATGCAGTGGTGTGGTGGTAATGTTACTGACTAATAATCCAGAATTCCAGGCAAATGTCCTGCGGGGCCAAGGAGTAGGACAGTTAAAGTCTGAATTCAATTTTTTAAAAATCTGGAATTTAAAAGTTTAATTTAACCACAACCATGTAATCATTGTCATAAAAAGCCTATCTGGCTGGCTGATGTCCATTAGGGTAGGAAATCTGCTGTCCTCACCTACATGTGACTCCAGACCCACAGCGAAGTGATTGACTAACTCTTAACTGATCTCTGGGTAATTAGTGATGGAGAGGGACCAGCGATATTCTCATCCTGTGAATGAATTTTAAAAACTAGATTGCTGTTCCTTCATTGTTGTTGGGTCAAAATCCTGGAACTCTTTAAAATAGCACTGTAGTTGTGTCTGCATGTAAGGACTGCAGTGGTTCAAATCAGCAGTTTGGGGTAGTTGAGGGTGGATAATAAATATTGAGCCTGCCAATGGCATCCAAGTCCCATAAATAAGCAAAAGGTCCATGTGAGGGTTGACAGAGTCTCTGTTTTTTTTCCATCTCATACAGATAACACCTTCAATAGTGGTGCACCCCCTCAGTAGAAGCAGTAAAATACCAGCTGAGATTTTGTGTTTGACGTTCTTGGTTGGGATTTGAAGGCACTTGTGGAAAGGTGGTAGCTTAAAATGTGCTGGAGAAGCACAGCAGGTCAGGCAGCATCCAGGGAACAGGAGAATCGACGTTTCGGGCATAAGCTCTTTTTCAGGTGGTAGCCCACTGTTGAGGAATGAGGTGTTGTTCTGAGGTTAAAGGTAATAGCTCATGGTTAAGCAGAGCAGAGGGAGTTTTGCTATGCATTTGCAATTCACCTAGTTAGCACAGATGTCTTTCAAATCAATGTATGTATTTTAAAAGCACTACTGATCTTTGAATGGAAGATGTTTAAGATAGAGTTTGGATTGAATGCATTTTATTTATGACTTTTAAAAATCACCTCAGCATTTGGAAATTTTGCAACATATCCTCATATGCTTAGATAGGACAAGTGAAAGGATGGATTGCTAACTGGTTTTGTGACAGAAAGCAGAGAGTGGCAGTAACTGGGAGCTATTCACAACGACGATAAATGGATATTGTTGTTCTGCAAGGACCACTGTTATTCACAATTTTCATTTATGATTTAGACTTTGGAATCAGAACCACTGTGTTTAAATTTTGTAGATGAAGCCAGTTTTGGCAGATAGTCAATATTGAGGATAACTGCAACAAATGACAGAAGGAGATAAACCTGGTAGAGTGGGCAAGTAATTGGGAAATAAAGTTAATGCCAGATAAACATAAGGTCGTACATGTTGGTAGAAAGAATGGGGGGATGGCTTGGCAATATTGAGCCACTTGTTACTTGGAAGGCAAGTGGACGATAAAGATTCAGAAGTATAGGTGCATGAAACAGTAGGAGCTGTGTTACAAGTTATCAAGACCTAGAATTAAAAAAAAAACAAATTGACAGTAGGTTTTATTTTTAAGGAGTTGGAAGTGAAATAGAGGATAGCATGCTTGAGCTGTGTCTCACCTTGCTTAGGCCTCTCAGTGAATACTGCATGTAGCTCTGGTTGCCATATTATGAAAAGTGTATAGAGGTACTGAAGAGTGTGCAAAGATTTATAAGAGTGATGACAATGGTACTGGAAGTGCAAGAGTACACATTTCAGGAATGGATTGACAGCTGGGTTTCCCTTCTTTTGAATCAAGGAGGTCAAGGGATGACATAATAGAAGTTTTCAAAATTGTGAAAAGATTTGATAAAGTAGGTACGGAGAGAATAATCTCTTGTCTGGAGGAGTATAACTGAAGGCCATTAATATAAGATAGTCACCAAGAAATCCCAGGAAACTCCTCTTCATACAGATAGTAAGAATGTGGAACTCCCAACATAGAGTGTTAAAGTCAATTCTACAGATTCATTCAGGAGACGTGAGACGCGGATACAAGGGAAAAGGGAATGGAAGCTTGTCCTGTTGGAGAAAGAAGAACGTGACGAGGCTTAAGTAGTGTGTAAATACCAACATGGTCTGTTTGGATGGAACAGCTTGTTACTGTGCTATGTGATCCAATTAGATCCAATGTCTTGCATAGAAATTTACATCTGTCTCTTTCTGTTTATGCTGCAGGTTACTGGAGTTGTAGGTCGGGCTGAGCTTTTGTCCTCCATTTTCTTTTTGGCTGCATTTTTATCGTACACCAAGTCTAAAGGTCCCAACAATTCCATCGGTAATGTGTTATGGTTTTCTGTAATAGCTGCCAAAGTCAGTGTCTCTGGAAATTGAGCAAAGTTTAATTCCCGCATATTCAGTGAACATTTCATGACCACGAGCAGCTGGTTTAAAGATTTAAAATATTGCATTTACACTCTTTGACAATTTCCAGACTACTTATTTTAAGGTGGGCTTTTTGTCTATTAGTTTTGAAAATGGAAAATGAACAAGACAAAATCAATTTTAAACTTTCACCACGTGAATGCCCTGCATGATCTTGAAAAAGGTCTGTTTTGAGTAACCTTTTCCATGTCAAGCTGTTAATTTGATCATAGTTCTTGGTTTCTTTGCGGATGAGACCCATTCTTAAATACCCTCAAACTGAGTGCTTACTAGACAATTTCAGAGGGCCAACCAGAGTATTTTGAGCGTCGAGTTACATGTAAGCCAGCTGTATGGTAAATTTCCTTCCTAAGGGGCATTAGTGAACCATATGGATTTTGGCAGCAGTTGATGACAGCAGTCATGGTCACTGTCATTGAGATTAACTTTAAATTCCAGATGTATTAATTGGATTTAACAGGTGGAATTTAAGCCTTGTCTCAGAGCATTAACTCTGCCTCTGGATGACTCGTACTGTGACATTACCACTATGCTGACATTCATGATAAACCATAGACACAGGTGTCTATCCTGGCTCCATGGTAGAGCTGGCTGATAAGTCGCACTCATTATTGCAGTCCTGCAATTCTTTGTAAAAGATTTATCCAATTGCTTTTTTGATCCCTAGCAAATTATAGTCAAAGGGAATTGGGGAAAAGTGTCTGCTGGTTGGAGTCATGCCATTACAAAAGGAAGATGGCTCTGCCTGCTGGAGACCAATTATCTCAAAGCCAAGACATTACTGTAGGAGTTCCTTAGTGAAGACTCCTCGATCCAGCCAGCTTCAGTTACATCTTCAATGACATTTCCTCCATCAGGTGGTCGACAGTAAGGATGGTAATTGAGTATTCAGTCACATTTCCAACTGTTCTGATTCTAAAGCAGTCAATGCCTGCATGCAGCAAGGCTGAGCAACATTCAGGTTTGGGCTGGTAATTGAACGTCACACACCACAAAAGTGCCAGTAAATGACCATCTCCAACAAAAGAGAATCTAACTATTTCCCAATGACTGTCAGTGGCAATACAGTTGCGGGATCCCACAACATTTCCATTGACCAAGAACTGTGCTGGCCCAATCATATAAATACTGTGCTTATAAGAACAGGTCAGAGGCTTGGAGTTCTGTGGCAGATAACTCACCACTTCACTCCTCAAAACCTATTAGCTAACCATAACGTGCAAGTATGGAGTGGGATGCAACACCTTCCACTTGCTTGGATGAATGCAGCTCCAACCACACTCAGTCAGCAGCATGCAGGACTAAACAACCAATTTGATTGGCACCCCATCCATCACCTTAAATGTTCACCCTCGCCAATGCATAGTGGCAGCAGTGTGTACCAGTTACAAGATGCAGTGCAACAACGCAACCCCCCCCCAGGGTGGTTTGACAGCATCTTCCAGATCCTCGATCCCTCCTACCTGGAAGGACATGATGCCTGCAAATTTTCCTTCAAGACAACCATGCCACCCTGATTCAGAACTATGTTGCCGTTGTTAGATGAAAATCTGGAACTAGCTATCAATGCTTTTTCCAAATTACTTACTGCCTTCTGTTATGCTGCCATATGAGTTTTTAATTCACCTCAGAGGCCAGACAGCGTTTAACAAGGTACTCAGACAGAGTTCCTTTTGGTGCCTTTGTCAATATTTATTCATCAACCACTGCCTTAAAATAAGATTTTCTGGGCAATATCTTGTTGGTTATAGAAACTTGTGCACTTTCTTTTGAAACATTTCTGACTTTACAATGGTGATTGCGCTTAGTCATAAGCTACTTTGGGGGGGCTTCTGTAGTTGTAAAAAAAAATCATAATTACAAGTTTTTCTTGTATTTGCTGTAATGTTTTACACAGAAAAGCTGCACTTTGTTGGGAGAAGTGTGGATTGAATTAAATGAAATAAGTTATCTTTTCTTTCTCAGTGTGGACTCCTATTGTGGTCACTGTGATATTGGTTGCTGTTGCAACTTTATGCAAGGAACAAGGAATAACAGTCATCGGCATATGTTTTGTCTATGAAATCTTTGTCGCCCAAGGAGTAAGTATAATACTGTAAATGAAAGCAGGTTATTATTGAATCCCATGTGGTTGAAGTCCTCTTTGTGGATCATGTAAATGCATATTCTGGGGGACAGAATAGCCTGAGAAGCTCTGTCCACTGGCAGAAGGCTCTACAACTGGAGGACATGATTAGCCAGCAAACTCACCAAAGGGGAGATGATGAGAATTGTTTATTGTCTGGAGATAAGGAGGGTGATCAGATGCAACGGAAAGGTTTAATGTACATTTTTGCAGGTTTTGAGGGGAGGTGATGTGTGGGAGCAAAGCGTTTCCAGGCTCCCACGCATCACCTCTGCTCAAAACCTGCAAAATAAAACCTCTACTCATTACTTGCTGAATTGTCGAGTACCAAAGCAGGCTCAGACTTCATGGGTGCCTTACTAGATCTTTGAAAGGCCTCAGTGCAAAATCAAGTTTAGATTAATCGATCCTCAAAAGACCAACTACTGCTATGTTCCTTGGAATTGCTATTGTGTCCTTAAAATTGAATGTTAGCAAGTAAGCACAAAAAACATTGAGAACTTGCTGGAAAAGGATGCCTTATTAGGTGAACCTCTTACTCAGGTTGAACAGTTTCTGTGCCATAACTTGGAAGTATGAGCTGATATCAGTATGTTGAGGACAATGGAGCAATCAGAGAACTTGATTAGCATTCCATTAGGAATATTCACGTTGTTAGAAGGGAACGTGTGTTCCACGGCAAGAACAATAAGCAATTATGTACCTGTCCAGCATCATCTCAAAAATAAACAAGGAGTCTAAGGGTGAAATTCCATGATAAGCTGCAATTGGCAAAGTTGGAATAATAGAATACATGAAGGAATTTGTAATTCCTATGTCTCAATCCCCTGAACTCACTGACAGACGGATTGGTGGTATTAAAATCCCTATAAATAATTAATATGCTGTTAATTTTCCAGCAAGCTTTAGCTGAAAGAACTCAGCTTTTCGTTAACTTAAGAGTTGTGATAGCTGAATGCAGTTCCTTTTAAGTAACGATTGTTGATCTTTCTTGCAGTTCACTTTGCCAATTCTGGGGGAGATTGTGGTCCACTTGGTACGAGGGAAAGGCAATCTGCCATCATGGGTTCTCCAGACACTAATCAAACTTATTTTTTTGATGCTGAGCACTCTTCTGCTTGTCATTGTCCGAGTTCAAGTCATTCAGTCCCAGCTACCCATTTTCACCAGGTAAATTATGTTTTACTTAATCACTTGACATAACTTGGGTAGAACTCAAATCTGGGGGCCGTAAATGCAAGAGAACCAGTCATATGTCTGAGAAAATTCTTTACCCAGAGAGTTGTGGAAATGTGAAATTCATTACCGCTGGAGATACTTAATGCCAGTAACGCAAATGCATTTAAAAGGAAGTGCATGAGGGAGAAAGAAATACAAAAATATGTAGATAGAGTTCAGTGCAGGTGAGAAGAGGGTCATGGAACATAAAAACTCGAATGAACATTTGGCTGAATAGTCTGTTTCTGTGCTGTAAATTGTGTTTTCTCATAGAGTCGTAGAGATGTACAGCAGGGAAACAGACCCTTCGGTCCAACTCGTCCATGCCGACCAGGTATCCCAACCTAACATAGTCCCACTTGCCAGCACCCAGCCTATACCCCTCCAAATCCAAACCCTTCCTATTCATAGACCCATCCTGATGTCTTTTAAATGTTGTAATTGTATCAGCCTCCACCACTTCCTATGGCAACTCATTCCGTACACACACCACCCTCTGTGTGGAAAAGTCGCCCCTTAGGTACCTTTCATATCTTTCCCCTCTCACCCTAAACCTATGCCCTGTAATTCTGAACTTTCCCCACCCCAGGAAAGAGGCTTTATCTATTTACCCTATCCATACCCTTCATGATTTCTATACAACTATTGGTCCTGGAAGCCTGTTTCACCCTTGGAAATATTCGGTTCAAGCCAAAGCATTTATATGTTTCTTCTGACCATTGAAACCAGTTTAGGGAACATTCTGATCATCTCTGGATGGGCGGCATGGTTAGCACTGTTGCCTCTCAGTACCAGGGACCCAGGCTCAATTCCTGCCACGGACGACTGAAGTTTGCACATGCAGACACGGGAAGAGTGGGTTTCCTCTGGGTGCTCCAGTTTCCTCCCATAGTCCAAAGATGTGCAGGTCAGGTGAATTGGTCATGCTAAATTTCCCATAGTGTTAGGTGTATTAGTCAGAAGAAAATGGGTCTGGGTGGGTTACTCTTTGGAGGGTCAGTGTAGACTTGTTGGGCCGAAGGGCCTGTTTCCACACTGCAGAGAATCTAATCTAATCATAATATTCTGGTCAATATATTCTTGCACATTTACGAACTGCTATCAAACCCCCCTCTTTGTTTCTTTCATGTTCACACCTGTGAGAAAATCTCTCTGGAGTTGGTGGTCATAGGATAGCAATGCAAATCACAGTTTTTAGCTGGTTAAACTAAGTCAAAGTACAATCACTTTATAATTGCTCGCCAACAATTAGTGCTGATCCATTCACAACTACCAGCAGAGCTAGCCATATCGTCTTCCAACAGATGTTGAAAACCTTTGGTGCACTTCATTGTCTATGTGCACAGTTAGAGTTAGGCATTGCACATTGACACTTCCACGTCAACATTGAGAGAAGGGAAGTGTAACTCATTGGAGGAGGAAAAGCTTCTTATGAAAGCCTTGTGTTTTCTTTAGAATAGAAGATTAAGGATGATTTAATTGATGAGTTCAAGATGATTAATAGAATTCATAGATGAGTACAATGACTTTGTCTGGAATCCTCCAGAGGAATAAAACAATGGGACACAGCCTTAAAATTAGACTCAGGCCATTCTGGGTGATAAACGCTTCTTCTCACGCACACTCGTGGAAATCTGTAATCCCTCCCTCCCACCCCACTTGCCACATAAAAAAAAAATAAATGTGGTTAGTTTCTGCATCTGTTTCGGTTGTGTCACCATCACAGACTAACATCCATATTCCAACAGTATACGTACAGCTAGCGCCAACTCCGCTTGATGGGACCTAATAGAATTGTAGCTATGATAATTTTAAAAACATAAATGGCGATAATCTAAAAATAGGCCTTGAAGATTTCGAGTTTGTTTCCTCCAGCAGCTTGGTTGGCTGTGTGGCTCTAAGATTGTGGATGCGCTATCTTAGAAATAAGTGTCTTTGGGGTTTGGGTGGGTGATGATCTCATGTTCTGTCAATTCCCAATAATCCATTCCATATATTAAAGAACATGATAAGTTTACTTCCTTTCCTCCCTTGCTTTGGCGATTCTCATTTCAAAACTGAAAATGTTAGGTTTTTGTTATGTAAGAATGTTATGATGAAGAAGTCAAGATGAGGAAACAAAACTTAAGATACAGTTCAATCTAATAAATGATGATATGTTTAAGTGGCTGAATCGATGTTGTCAACCAATCTCAATTCAAAGCCTTTAGACAATGTAGAGCAGGATCAGTTGCTCACTATATCATCAAATATGTACAAATTGCAGATTCCAGGACTGGTGCCACTCGCGTGCATCGGTCAGGTGAGTTCCATTCATTTGAGGTCAGATCACTAAATTGAATATATTGTTAAAGAGAGGCATCCTGTTTGAACTGGGTGGCGAATCTGGAATTCTTTAGTGCAGAGGGCTGCTGAGGCCAAGTTCTTATTTTTTATCGATTGATTTTTAATCAGTAAATTGAGGAATGTGGGGAAAAGGCAGAAAAGTGGAGTTGATTATTAGATCAGCCATAATCTCATTGAATTACAGAGCAGACTCAGTGTGCCCACGTTTGCTATTTGTCAAATGATCTTCTGGTCTTAATGTCCCTTGACATGGCAGTGACATTACCATGCCTGAATTGCTAGAGGTTACTATTGATCAGAAACTGAACCAGACTGACTATGTAAATAACATAGCTACAAAAGCAGGTCAGAGACAAGGAAACCTATAACTTACTATCTGACTCCTGAAGATTTGTCTGCTGCCTAAGTTCACAAGTAAAGAGTGTGATGGAATACTCCCCTCTTGGTACCATCCAGGACAAAACTTGATTAGCACCACAAGCATTCATCCCTTCCATCATTGAGATATAGTAGGAGCAATTTATACCATCCACAGTATGCACTGCAGAAATTCGCCAAAGCTCCCTCGACAGCATTTTCGAAACCTATGACCATCTAGACGAAAAGGTTAGCAGATTGATGGGCACACAGTCACCTTCAAGTTTCCCTTCACGCCACTCACCATCCTGACTTGGAAATTTAGCGTCTTTCCTTCACTGTCACTGGGTCAAATTTTTGGTGCTTCCACACCATATGGCTTTGCAATACTACCTGCATCAAATGAGCAATAAATGCTGGTCCAGCCATTATTGTTCATGTCTCATCAGTGAATTAAAAAGAATCAAACTGCTTGTTTTCGTACCTTTCATCCCATGTAATCCCATATTGTATCATCTTTCCATCACTTTAAATTTTTCTAGTATCTAAATATGGCATGTTTATAATTATAATTATAATTTGGGCTATCAAGATAAAACAGCAATGTTCAGAGGAAATACCCTAATATTTAAACATGTTAAAAATGTATTTATTTTATTTAATAAAATTATTTGGTCAGTAGATGGTGCTCTGGAGTTTTTTAAGGTAGTACAGGTCACAAAGCAATGCTGTTTCACGTTGCCACACTCAGGTTGCTCAGTTAGGTGAATCCAGCACTCAAGTTTAGAGAAGTCAAAGAATCATAGAGATGTACAGCATGGAAACAGACCCTTCGGTCCAACCCGTCCATGCCGACCAGATATCCCAACCCAATCTAGTCCCATCTGCCAGCACCCAACCCATATCCCTCCAAACCCTTCCTATTCATATAACCATCCAGATGCCTTTTAAATGTTGCAATTGTACCAGCCTCCTCCACTTCCTCTGGCAGCTCATTCCACACATGTACCACCCTCAGCGAGAAAATGTTGTCCCTTTTTAGGTCACTTTTATATCTTTCCCCTCTCACCCTAAGCCTATGCCCCCTTGTTCTGGACTCCCCCACCACAGGGAAAATACCTTGTCTATTTACCCTATCCATAAGACATAGGAGTGGAAGTAAGGCCATTCGGCCCATCGAGTCCACAGTGCTATTCAATCATGGCTGATGGGCATTTCAGCGCCGCTTACCCACATTCTTCACGTAACCCTTAATTCCTTGCGAGATCAATCATTTATCAATTTACCTTGAAGACATTTAATGTCCAGGCCTCCACTGCGCTCCGTGGAAATGAATTCCACAGGCCCACCACACTCTGACTGAAGAAATGTCTCCTCGTTTCCATTCTAAATTGACCCCCTCTAATTCTAAGGCTGTGCTCATGGGTTCGAGTCTCCCTGTCTAATGGAAACAAATTCCGAGCATCCACCCTTTTCTAAGCCATGCATTATCTTGTAAGTTTTTAATAGATCTCCCCTCAACCTTCTAAACTCTAATGAATACAATCTGAGGATCCTCAGCTGTTTGTCGTATGTTCGGCCTACCGTTCCAGGGATCATCGTGTGAATCTCCACTGGACAGGCTCCAGTGCCAGTATGTCCTTCCTGACATGTGGGGCCCAAAACTGGACACATTATTCTAAATGGAACCTAACTAGAGCTTTATAAAGTCTCAGTAGCACACTGCTGCTTTTACATTCCAACCCTCTTGAGATAAATGGCAACATTACATTTGCATTCTTAACCACGGGCTCAACCTGCAAGTTAACCTTAAGACAATCCTGGATTAGCACTCCCAGATCCCCTTGTACTTTGGCTTTATGAATTTTCTCACCATTTAGAAAATAGCCTATGCCTCTATTCTTTTTTCCAAAGTGCAAGACCTTGCATTTGCTCACATTGAATTTCATCAGCCATTTCCTGGACCACTCTCCTAAACTGTGTAAATCTTTCTGCAGCCTCCCCACCACCTCAGTACTACCAGCCTGTCCGACCAACTTGGTATCATCAGCGAACTTCGCCAGAGTGGCCCCAGTCCCTTCATCCAAATCATTACTAGATAAAGTGAACAGCTGCGGCCCCAACACTGAACCCTGTGGGACACCACTTGTCACCAGCTGCCATTCTGAAAAAGAACCTTTTGTCCGAACTCTCTGCCTTCTGCTAGACAGTCAATCCTCAGTCCAAGCCAGTAGCTCATCTGGAACACCGTGGGCCCTCACCTTACTCAGCAGCCTCCCGTAAGGCACCTTATCAAAGATCTTTGGAAGTCTAGGTAGATAATATTCACTGGGTTTCCCTGGTTTAATCTACTTGTTACTCTTCAAAGAATTCTAACAGGTTTGTCAGGCACGACCTCCCCTTACTAAATCCATGCTGACTTGTTCAAATCTGACCCTGCACTTCCAAGAAATTAGAAATCTCCTCAACGATGGATTCTAGAATTTTACCTACAACCGAGGTTAGGCTAATCGGCCTATAATTTTTCATTTTTTTGTCTTGATCCTTTCTTGAACAATAGGGTTACAATCATCTTGGTCTTTCCCTGACTCCAGTGACTTTTGTAAGATTACAACCAACGCCTCCGCTATTTCTTCAGCCACCTCCCTCAACTCTAGGATGCAGCCCATCCAGGCCAGGAGATTTATCAATTTTTAGACCTTTTAGCTTTTCTCGCATTTCTTTTGTAATGGCTACCAGACTCAACTCTGCCCCCAACTCTCCTTAATTGTTGGGATATTACTCATGTCTTCCACTTTGAAAACTGATACGAAGTACTTATTAAGTTCTTCAGCTATTTCCTTAGCTCCCATCACTAGCCTTCCTGCATCAATTTGGAGCCACCCAATTTCTACTTTTGCCTCTCGTTTACTTCTTATGCATTGAAAGAAACTTTTACTGTCATTTCTAATATTACTGGCTAGCTTACCTTCATGTTTGATCCTCTCCTTCCTTATTTCTCTTTGTTATCCTCTGTTTGTTTTTGTAGCCTTCCCAATCTTCTGATTTCCCAGTGCTCTTGGCCACTTCATAGGCTCTCTTCTTCTGTGATACTTTTCCTGACTTCCTTTGTCAGCCATGGCTGTCTAATCTTCTCCTCCACCCCGGATAATCTAATTTTCTTTGAGATGAACCTCTGTACTGTGTCATCAATTACACCAAGAAACTCCTGCCATTGTTGCTCTACTGTCTTACCCACTAGGCTCTGCTTCCAGTTGATTTTCGTCAGTTCCTCTTTCATGTCCTTGCAAATATATCCTAAGTTATCCTTTTTGCTTCATTCCTACTCTGCCTCGAATTTAAATGCTAACTGCTGCTAATTCTTCTACTTGACTCCATACTCCCTGTTGCTTTCCCTTTCCCTCCCCACCCCGACTCACAAGTTTAAAGTCCTAGTGATCACCCTATTTATCCATGCCCCTCATGATTTTATAAACCTCTATATGGTCACCCCTCAGCCTCCGACGCTCCCGGGAAAACAGCCCAAGCCTATTCAACCTCTCCTGATAGCTCAAATCCTCCAACCCTGGAAACATCCTTTTAAATCTTTTCTGAACCCTTTCAAGTTTCATAACATCCTTCCAATAGGAAGGAGACCAGAATTGCACGCAAAATTCCAAAAGTGGCCTAAACCATGTCCTGTACAGCCGTAACATGTCCTCCCAACTCCTGTACCCAATATTCTGACCAATAAAAGAAAGCATACCAAATGCCACCTTCACTACCCTATCTACCTGCACTCCACTTTCAAGGAGCTATGAATCTGCACTCCAAGGTCTCTTTGTTCAGCAACACTCCCTACGACCTTACCATTAAGTGTATAAGGAGAAAGTGAGGTCTGCAGACGCTGGAGATCAAAGCTGAAACTTTATTGCTGGAACAGCACAGCAGGTCAGGCAGCATCTAGGGAACAGAAGATTCGACGTTTCGGGCATTAAGTGTATAAGTCCTCCTAAGATTTGTTTTCCCAAATGCAGCACCTTGCATTTATCTAAATTAAACTCCATCTGCCACTCCTCGGCCCAGGTTCAGTTAAGAGTCCCACATTGTTGTGGGTGGAGTCACATATACACCAGACCAGGTAACGATGACAAATTTCCTTTAAATCATAGAATCTCTACAAATCAGATAGAGGCCACCTTAAAAGACATTAATGAGCCAGTTGAACTTTTCCAACAATTTACAGTGGCTTCATGCCAGATTTTCCAGATTTTCACTGAATTCAGAACACTCTACCTTCTGTTGTGGCTGGATTTGAACCTGGGTCCCCAGAACATTACCTGCATGTCTGGGCTAATCATTTCGCAATAATACACGGCGGCTCAGTGGTTAGCACTGATACCTCACAGCACCAGGGTTCCAGGTTCGATTCCAGCCTCTGGCGACTGTCTGTGTGGAGTTTGCACATTCTTCCCCTGTCTGCGTGGGTTTCCTCCACAGTCCAAAGATGTGCAGGTCAGGTGAATTGGCCATGCTAAATTGCCCATAGTGTTAGGTGCATTAATCAGAGGGAAATGGGTCTGGGTGGGTTACTCTTCGGAGGGTCGGTGTGGACTTGTTGGGCAAAGGGCCTATTTCCACACTGTAGGGAATCTAATCTAATGTAACCTAATACCATTAGGCCATCAGCATCTTGAGACTCCTGTGTCAGCAATCTTCGCAAGATTTTATTTCTGCATCAAAAGTTGTGGGCTGAAGTAATGATGAATGACTGTAGTGCTGAAAGAGTGCTGCATTATCAGATATACTATTCTTTGTCTGAGACACCTGACCAAGTCTATCTGTTTGAGGAAATCCTGTGGCACCATTTGAAGGTTGTCCCAAACAAAACTTGTCAGTCAATTATGCACCCAAATGATCAATCAACAAGTTAGATAGCTTCACCCTTGTCGGTACTTGTCAGGATAAAACAAATCATTGAATTTCCTGAATGTTCAAGTATGTTGGAAGGCTTCAAAAATACTTGATAAGACATTATCTATCTAGGTCCTAAATTCTTCAATCTCTCTCTCAACTGTATTATCAGAGTTCCAGGGGTTAGATTGTGAAGGGCGATTACGTCAACTACAATTTCAGTTAAATTACGAAGAGAAATTTGGCACTGACTCAGTTTGGAAATATTATAGCTGTTGGTCAAAAGAATAGCTTTGAGTTTGGCTTAAGGAACAAACTAAGGCAGATTGGGAAGGGAATACCAGAGCTTGTTTTTTCACGGCTGAAAGCCATCAGTGAAACAAGCGCAATTGAGTGTATTCAAGAGTGAGAATCGCAGATATCTCAGAGCATTGTAGGACTAGGAGAGCATAGAGAGATAAGGTGAAACTATCAAAGGATTTGAAATGAAATAATTTTAAAATTGAGACCTTGCATAATTGTGGGAGCCAGTGTAAATTGCTGAGTCAGATAGCTTTATATTCCCTCGAAGACACAAGAGTAAGAATGTATTTTATTGAGGTTTTACTGATAAGATGGGTCAAAATAAATTGTTCCATGGTGATAGGACAAGAGAATGTAGCTATAAAATTTGAACCAGACATTCAGGTGAAAACATACGAAGCACTTGTTCGCGCAAAGCGAAGAATGTATTTGAATCTGTCTTCCATGAAAAGCAGCAGAGAACAGTTGATTTAATCATTTTAAATCCAAGATTTATCCCAATATATGTAAGGTTAGGGAGCCAAGGCAGGTGAATGGAGTTAAAAAACACATCGCACATGATTCACCAAATTTCAGATCAAGCCAATAAGAAAAGACCATAAGAAATATGAACAGGACTAGGCTGTTCAACCCCTCACGCCTGGGCCATTCAGTAGGATCATAGCTGATCTGACATTCCTGGAATCCCACTTACTTGCCTTTTCCCTATAACCCTCAATTACTGATCAAGAGTCTAGCTATCTCAGCCATAACTAAACACAAGGTCTCACCAACGCTGTCTATCAAATAAGTTCAAAAGGCACTCAACCCTCTGAAAGAAGAAATTTCTCCTCCTTTCAGTCTTGAATTGGTATCCCTTTATCCTGAGACTGTTCTCTCTGGTCCTAGACTCTCCCATGAGAGGAAATATCCTCTCAGTATCTACCCTGTCAAGCCCCGTAAAAATCCTTTGTTTCAGTGAGGTCACATCTCATTTTTCTAAACTCCAATAAGCGGAGTCTCAACCTGTTTAACCTTTGCTCATAAGATGGTCCTTTCATACTGGGCATCATCTTAGTGAATCATTTCTGATTTGCCTCCAATGAAATTATGCCTTTCCTGTCAACACTCCAGATGTGGTCTTATGAGCACCTTGTACCATTACAGTAAGACTTCCCTCGTGGTATACTCCAATCAACCCCCTTAAAATAAAGGCCAGCTTTTCATTAACCTTCCTGATTACTTGCTGCACTTGTGTGATCACTTTGTGGTTCATGCACCAAATACCCCAAGTCCCTTTGTGTTGCAGGTACCTGCAGTTTTCTCTATTTAAATAGTATTCTGTTCTTTTGTTCTCCCTTCCAAAATAAGCAACTTCACATATTCCCACATTATACTTCACTTGCCAATGTTTTGCCAATTTACTTAACCTATCAGTATTTCTCATAAACGTTTTTGTGTACCCCTTCAGTTTGCCTTTTCACTTTTTAGTGCCTTTCACAAAGTTAACTGCAGTACATTTGCTTTCTTCCTCCAAGTCATTAATATTGTAAGCAGCTGCAGTCCCAGCACGGTTGCTATGGAACGTTGGTTACAGGTTGCCAACTTGAAAAATAACCCCTTTCCCCCACTTTGTTTCCTATCCCATAACCAATTCTCTATCCACATAATCTGATACCTCCAACGGTCTTATCTTATGACTGAACCATTGGTGAGGTACCTTGTCGAGTGCCTTCTGGAATTCCAAATACAATGCACCTGCTGGTTCCTCTCTATCCACTCTGGTGGAGACCACCTCAAAAGGCTCCAGTAAATTGGTTAGTCGCAATTTCCCTATCATGAATCCTTGATGACTGCATGATTCAATCACGATTTTCCAAATGTGTTGCTATTATTTGCTTCATAATGGATGCCATTTTTTTCCCAAAAATAAATGTTAGGCTAATTGTCCTAAAGGACTCTTTCCTCCTTTAATACCTCTTTATTACCTTGAAACTTTTGATCACCTGTGTTGATATTTCCTTGTGACTTACTTTGAGATTTTATTGGCTAATGCTGTTATCAACACCGCCATGCATTTTACAGTGTTAAAGATGCTGAATAATTGTAAGTTTTGTTAAATGGGTACAAGGTTTTTTTTTAGATGATTGCCAGTAACTTAATTTTTCTCTTGCAGGTTTGATAATCCAGCTGCTGTCAGTCCAAGTCCTGTAAGGCAACTCACATTCAACTACCTCTTGCCCCTGAATGGTTGGCTTCTCCTGAACCCATCAGAATTATGCTGTGACTGGACAATGGGCACTGTCCCATTAGTGGAATCATTCTTTGATATTCGAAACCTTGCCACAGTCATTTTCTACTGTTTAATGGCTCTACTGATCCATTATAGTCTTCGCTATCCTGGAGAATCATCCCAAGTTGTAATAATGGTAAGAGCAGCTGCAGACGCTGGCCTAGTGATTGCTGTAGCACAGTTAAAAAGAGAATTCTCCACTGGCAATGACCAAAGGATACAGGTCAGAGGAAATTGACAAGAGAATCTGGGCAAGGGGAAGATGAGTGTTGTTTACCATAGTTCTGGAGGTATGTCACCTGCAAAGGTGATGGAAGCAGATTCAGTCATAACTTTCAAGCTGGGATGGAAATGGAAGGGAAATACAAGGTTATGAGTACAGGCTGAGGAATGGGAGTAATTATTGTTTTCAGAGAGCTGGCACAGGCGCAGTAAGCTAAGTAGCTGTCTTTTTGTGTTGTATGATCCTGTGATAACTGTTGCAAAATGAGTTTATACAAATTGGGTGTGCTACAATTTTGCTGTCATGCGAAATATTAAGTTATGCACGTTGGCAGGAAGAATAGAGGAGCTGAATATTATTTAAATGGACAAAGACTGCAGAAAGCTACAGAAAAGAAGAATTTGGGAATCCTCATCCATGAATCATGAAAAGCTACCATCCAAGTTCAGGAAATAGGGAAGGCAAATAGAATGTTGGCCTTTTTCAAAGGGGATGAAGTATAAAAGGAGGAACATTTTTCTCAAACTGCACAAGGCACAGGTCAGACCACAGGTGGAATACTATGAACAGTTTTGGACCTCTTATCTAAATAAAAATATGCTGGCATTGGATACAATCTGTAGAAGGCTCACAAGGCTGATATCAAGTATGGGCACACTGTTATGAGGAGAGGTGGGTGGATTGGGCCTATACTTGTTGGAATGTAGAAGAACGAGAGGCGAACGTATTGAAACGTACCAGATTCTTTGGGGATGAGACTGGTAGATATGGACAGATTATTTCCCTTTGTGGCAGAGTCTATGACCAGAGGGCATAATCTCAGAAAAAGGAGTTTCACATTTAAGATAGAGGTCAGTGAATTTGTGGAATTCTCTACTACAGAGGGCTGTCCAGACTAGTTTGTTATGTGTAGTTCAGGCTGAGAGAGACAAGTTTTTAATCCGTAAGGGAATCAAAGGTTATGGGGGAAAAGGCAGAAAGTTGGAGTTGAGAATTATCAATGAGATCAGCTGTGATCGAATTGAATGGCAGAGTAGACTCAATGGGCTGAATGGCATTGTTCTGCATCTACATATGTTTTATGAAAGAAACTTGTCTAAACATTGGGGTTATTTAGCCATTCTTCTAACACTGAAAAATGCAGGGAGTTGTTTGCAAGAAATACGTAGAGGATATTAATACAGTATTGCATCACATGTTTTCACTAACCATTTATTAATTGTTCCTCAGAAGTCTTTTAAGAACTGTGTTCTTTGCTGTTGAGCTTAAATAAGCGTTCATCATAATTAAGAAATGCTATGCAAACATCTCCCTAGACTTCAGTTAATCCACATTCCTTTCACAATCAGAAGCAGCCTCTATTTCAATAGAAGTATTTAACTTCAATGAGTCCCAAGCCAGTTAGCAGAATAATTGCTTGTTAAACTGATGCCCGAACTTTAAAGGCTAGGACTGTGAGAGCCGGTTGCAGGCAAAGAACTCCAGAGGGTTTAAGGCCTTCCCAACAGTGAGACAAAAGGAAAAGAGGTAGCAAAACGTTGACAGGTTATAAAAGACTTTTTGGATCAGTCTGCCCCACACATTTGTTCTTCTTTTTGACTATAGTGTCCATTCTGATGTTCCAAGGGAAGATTCTGATGGGATGGGGGTGAATTAGATTTATGGATGGCGATAGAATTAGTACATGGTGAAAGTGTCAAAGGAGCCCACCCCAGCGCTCTCTATCCGAGGCAATTTAGCTAATCTTATTCTTCTTTCCTTTCCCTGCAATCTGGAATTTGTTTACCCACCATTGGCTTATCTATTTTCCTTTGAATGCTTCAGTTTGAATCTTTATCTGCAAACAATTGCAAGACAATTTCTTTCTGTTTCCTCTTTATGAACCTCTCATGAATTTGAGTACCTCCATCAAATCTCAGATTTTGCTGCTCTAATCTGAGCTGGATTTAGATTTCCCAGAATAGCTCAAATCTCTGAGGCCATAGAGGGTGGGAAAACTTCCACTTTGGGAAGTTTGAGGTATGTTGTTTGGATGATATACATATAGCTTTGTTCTAAGTCTGAACGCATTCTCTTAGCTTTGACAGTTTAATTATTGTATAACAATGATTGCACTTCAGAAGTTCTTCATTAGCTATATAGGACTTTGGAGCATGCTGAGACCATGGAAGGTGTTACACAGGTGCAAGTTTGTTTTCCTGTTCTGTGCTAAAGCAGAACACCATTTTCTAAAATGAAAATGTGTTCATTCATGCATCCATTCATTACCATTATCAGAAAGTTGAATGGATTTCTTCTGTTTAAAATGAATACTTGCATGTTTCATTTGGCATATTCTACTTTTGTAATCTTGAAATTTGATTCGATCCCTTGACAAACCCACATGACTTGGTGTGCTAGTTAGATGGGAGGGAAAGATGAAGAGCAGACTGACGTGCTGTAATGTGACATGACCAAGTGCGAATGGTGCAGCAGTGTTTTTATATCTAGTTTTGTGTCAGTGGCTTTGCCCTTCCCATTTCTTCCAACCCTCCATCTATCCAGGGTCCCTGTGGTCTAATAGTTCTAGTCTGTTGCACATCCGAGTTTCATTACTCCACTCTGCTTTCAGTCGCCAAAAGCAATAAGTTCTAGCGTTCACTTACCACATTTATCCACCTCTTTCTCTGTTTTTCTTCCTTCCTTGAAGTCACAATTTAGGACCTAGCTTTTTGATCACTTGTCCTAATATCTCTTTCTGTAGTTGAGTTGAATTTTGTCTGATTTATGCTGGTGCGAAGCACCTTAGATCATTTCACGAAGTTAAAAGTGAAATGATTTAAGTTGGTGTAATTTTGTGGCCATTTTGCTTGGAGCAACTTGTGTCTGATTAAGAACTGAGATCATTTGAAGTAATGTCCAAACCTGCTAACACCAGCCAGTTCAATCTAATGTGGCCGATATGTGAGACACTTGTTCTGACTCGAAAAGTCTTCCCAAGTCACCTGACTGTAAAACAATCAAAGAATCAAGAGATAATTAGCACTACCTCGTCCAGAGACCTAATAAATTTCACAAAATTGTAGTGAGTTCCACAGCTATAAACTGCAGTTGTTCTAATGAAAGAATTGACTCAGTTTTGCACTGGACAAAGTTTGAAACAGGAGGGGCAACCAAAGCTGCAAGATGAGTAGTGGAATAAATGTAAAAAAAATTTTCAGTTTTTTATCAATTGGTTTTACCATTTAACTGTGAAAGGTGCCTGCTGGTTGCTATTTTTATTTGTTGATGTCACTTGGGCATCATTGGCTGGACCATCATTTACTTGCAGCTTGTTACCAAGAGGACAGTTAACTGTCAACCATGTCGCTGAGTTTCTGTAGTCACGTAGGTCAGACTAGGTTAGGACAGTAGATTTACTTCCCTAAAGGACATTAGCGTACCCAATGGGTTTTTACAACATTTGACCAAGGTTATTGGCTGTGAGCTTTTCATTGTAGATTTTAGAGTTCAAGTTTCACTGAGTTAGTGGGATTTGAACCCATGTCCCTAGAACATTAGCCTGACGTATTGACGTTACCACAATGTGACTGTTTCCCCATTTTCTTGCATTTTGCCAGTATTTTTATTGAAGAGGCAGATAAGGGGAAGACTTGCATTCATGAGGAGCATTTCTTGAGTTTGCATCCCCTCACCCAGCAGGGTGAGGGTGGTTTTTTTTTTTTTCAGACATTTTCACCATGGCTTTGTTCATGGAAAATCATGTCTCTCGAACTTGATTGAGTTTTTTGAAAAAGTAACAAAGAGGATTGATGAGGGCAGAGCAGTGGGCATGATCTATGTGGACTTCAGTAAGGCTTCCCCATGGGAAACTGGTTAGCAAGGTTAGATCTCATGGAATACAGGGAGAACTAGTCATTTGGATACAGAACTGGCTCAAAGGTAAAAGGCTCAAAGGTGGTGGTGGAGAGTTGTTTTTCAGACTGGAGGCCTGTGACCTGTGGCGTGCCACAAGGATCAGTGCTGGGTCCACTACATTTTGTCATTTATGTAAATTATTTGGATATGAACCTAGGAGGTTCAGTTAGTAAGTTTGTAGATGACACCAAAATTGGGAGTGTTGCTGAACAAAGAGACCTTGGAGTGCAGGTTCATAGCTCCTTAAAAGTGGAGTCACAGGTCGATAGGATAGTGAAGAAGGCATTTGGTATACTTTCTTTTATTGGTCAGAGCATTGAGTATAAGAGTTGGTAGGTCGTATTGCAGCTGTACAGGACACCCATTAGGCCACTTTTGGAATATTGCGTACAACTCTGGTCTCCTTCCTATTGGAAGGATGTTGTGAAACTTGAAAGGGTTCAGAAATGGTTTACAAGGATATTGCCAGGGTTGGAGGGTTTGAATTATAGGGAGAGGTTGAATAGGATGGAGCTGTTTTCTTGGAACTTTTGGAGGTTGAAGGGTTATCTTATAGAGGTTTATAAAATCAGGAGGGGTGTGGATAGGGTAAATAGACAAAGTATTTTCCCTGGGATGGGGGAGACCAGAACTAGAGGACATAGGTTTAGGGTGAGAGGGGAAAGATACAAAAGGGATTTAAGGGGCAACTATTTCACGTAGAGTGTGGTGCGTGTATGGAATGAACTGCCAGAGGAATTGGTGGAGGCTGGTACAATTGCAAAATTTAAAAGGCATCTGGATGGGAATATGAAAAGGTAGGGTTCAGAGGGATATGGGACTAGATTAGATTGGGATATTTAGTCGGCGTGGACGAGTTGGACCGAGGGGTCTGTTTCCATGTTGTACAGTTCTATGACTCCATTTCACACAGCAAGCAGTAGTTGTGACATGACTTGTGTTCTTTCACTTGAAAGTGCTCAATAAAGAATTGTATAACTGATGTTTATTGTTTAACATCTAACTCTACATGTGGCTCAAACTATGCTCTCTCTTTTCAGGCACTTTCTTTCATGGTGTTACCATTCATTCCGGCATCAAACTTGTTCTTCCCTGTTGGCTTTGTGGTAGCAGAGCGTGTGCTTTATGTTCCGAGCATGGGGTTTTGTTTGCTGGTTGCCCATGGATGGAAGAAGATAGCAGAAACATGGTATTGTTATAATTACTCTGAATCATTGTATTCATTTAATTAAATGTTCAGTGTGCAAAATGTTCTGCATTGATCATTAACAGTATAATTAAAATAGAATTGGGAACATTGCTTAATTCTAGCCAAGCACCAGGGTTAATTTCTGAAGGAATAGAATTGAAAAGCGGTTAAATTGTATAGAGCAAAGGCAAAAGTTGCTGGAGAAACTCCGGTCTGGCAGCATCTATGGAGAGAGAGCAGAGTTAACAATTTGAGTCCAATGAGCTGCCTTCAGAACTGGACTGTATCATGAACTGTTTTCTCTCCACAGACACTGCCAGACCTGCTGAGTTTTTCCAGCAATTTGGCCTTTGATTTGATAGATGTAAAGGAGATGGTTCCACATATTCGGGTTTGTGGTGAGTCCAGACTATGATGCACAAATACGTGATTCTCGTTAATAAATCCAATAAGAATTCAAGATAAGTTCTTGACTCTGAAAGTTTGGAATGTGGAACCTAGTACCACGTGGAGTAACTGAGGCAAATGGGACAAATGCATTTGAAGAGGAGCTGGATCAATCCATTTGGGAGAAAAGCTGAGGAGGGCTGATATGATTAGAAGTAGAGGATTTGGGAAACTCATGGAGGAGAAGCACAGACGTAGACTAGTTGGACCAAATGGCTTATTTTCAACTTTGCACATTCTGCCTAATTCTTGATATCATCTATTAACTTCCACAATGTTGTAACCCGCTGCCCTCTGGAACAACCCATAGCCAGTCCTCAAAGCCTCCTCACAGCTGTCCTCAAAGCCTCCATGAAAATATACAATGCCCTCAATAACTTGTCTGAATCTTTCGCCCAGTTCCACCCAACTTGATAAGAAGCATCTGTGAAGGAGCCATACATTTTGATAGTTTCCAACAAACCCAGATGGAGGCGAATTGCATGTTGGAATACTTAGAAATATGGATCCTTATTGGGGCACCATAATTTCTGTCTTTTCATGTGCAGTGTCATTGTAATTCAATGTCATTTGGTCCAAACCAGTATTTAGAACGATGCATGGTTCAGTGGTGAAAACAGATGGCATCTTATAAAAGGGAATTGGATAAGTAGGGAGAGAAGATTGCATGGAAAAGAACGGGTGCAGGGGATGAATTTGATGGCTATTTGAAAGAGCTAACATGAGCATAATGGTCTCCTGTGTAGTGTGATTCGTATGTTTTGATGAATCCTGCAACAACGGACACATCATTCTACTAATACTGCTCTTGCAGCTGTAAAGTATTTACTAAACAATAAGAATTGAGGATTGCCTTGTTAACGTGCTTTGGATTTTTAAAACATTAGTCTGTCATAAATGTGAGGGTCACAGCAACATTCCTGCTACACCATTATCTCCCCTATGAGTCATCTTAACTGTTAACATTTTGGCAGGGCAGTTTTCTTCAGTTTTTGCACTTGGTTAAAGATTAGGAGCTGCCAATATCAGGTGAACCAAAATTTGGCAGAGCAACTAAGTTTGTATGGATTGTTTTCTTCAGACCAATGACAATGATTTACATGTTGCTTCTTAATCCACATGACGCACTGTGACTAAAATCAAATAAATTCATTAGGCAGTTTAACTCTGGTTGGAGAAAGTGAGGACTGCAGATGCTGGAGACCAGAGTTGAAAAGTGTGGTGCTGGAAAAGCGCAGCAGGCCAGGCAGCATCCGAGGAGCAGGAGAATCGACGTTTCGGGCATAAGCCCTTCTTCAGGAATGAGGCTGGTGTGCCAAGCGGGCTGAGATAAAAGGTGGCTGGGGAGAGACTTTGGGGGAGGGCCGCTGGGAATACGATAGGTGGAAGGGGGTGAGGGTCAACACCGCCCTCTTGACCTGCAATCATCTTCCTGACCTCTCCGCTTTCCCCCCCCCCCCCAAAAAAACAACATTTCCTCTTGTGGACATATTTGGGACAGGCCAGACTTTGAATTCTGGCTGGAGACTTCTCCAGGAGGTATTTGGGCAATCTTTAAGATTATCTTTGATCAAACATATTCTGATGGTATTTGGAAAATGTAGGCCATTGTAGATTGCCAATTCGGTGTTGTGCTGAGGGCATATTTGTGTAGGAAAGTACTATCTTTCAGAAATTAAAGAGTCATAGAGATCGGGGTAGTACAGAAAAAGGCCGCTCAGTACTATCCTCAATCTGGATTAGTGATGCTGGAAGAGCACAGCAGTTCAGGCAGCATCCAAGCAGCAGTAAAATCGACGTTTCGGGCAAAAGCCCTTCATCAGGAATATCCTCTTCCTTCCCACCTATCCACTCCACCCTCTTCTCTGACCTATCACATTCATCCCCACCCCCATCCACCTGTTGCACTCTTTGCTACCTTTTCCCTGGCCCCACCCCTCTCCCATTTATCTCTCTACCCTGGAGGCTGCCTGCCTTCAGTCCTGATGAAGGGGTTTTGCCCGAAACCTGCTCCTCGGATGCTGCCTGACCGACTGTGCTTTTCCAACACCACTTTAATCTCTGCCCTTAATCCAAAACCACCTATCCTAAATTAGCAGACCACTTGTGTCATTATTGTTTGCTGCATCACGCAGTGATTTTCAAGACATACTGTATAAATTTGACTTCTCAATTCATAATGACTTTAACATATGTTTTATTAGCGTGAGGCTTTCTTCATTCTTCAGAAACTGGAGTTTCTGGTCAATAAAGAATAGAATAGATTAGAATCCCTACAGTGTGGAAACAGCCGTTTGGCCCAACAAGTCCACACCAACCCTCTGAATAGTATCCCACCCAGACCCCTTCCCCTACCCTATTACTCTACATTTCTCCTGACTAATGCACCTAGCCTACACATCCTTGAACGCTATGGACAATTTAGCATGGCCACTTCACCTAATCTGCACATGTTTGGACAGAGAGGGAGCTGGAGCACCCAGAGGAAACCCACACAGATACGGGGACAATATGTAAACTCCACACAGGCAGTCGTCTGAGGCTGGAATCGAGCCTGAGTCCCTGGCGCTGTGAGGCAGTTGTGCTAACCACTGAGTCATCACGCAAAGTTATGGAATTGAAGTGCATCGTGTTTCAGCAAGTCCTGAAATGATTTTGAGTCTTTGACTATGCCATGACTTTGGGAATTCCTAACCTTTGGATACTAGACACAGAATTGCACACACGACTCTTGGAACAAGCAATAAAATGGCAGAAGTCACATGTACGTACTTCCTTTCATGCTGTTAAAATGCCCCGGAGCCCTTTACAGTCAGTGAGAGGGTTTTGCAATGCTGTCATCGAAAGCATGGTAGTCAAGTTGTGTTTCTCAAGTTGCAATAAATATCAATGAGACAATGATCAAAGATTGTGGTGGATAAGAGATGCACACAGAGCACATTATCAAGGTGAACTCTGCTATATTTTGACATCTTTTCCATCCAGTTGGAAAGGGGTTGGGCTTTGTTTTAATATTTCGCCAAGAAGAAGCCTGGTTGACTCCATGTTGGTAAAGGCAGATTGGGGTCGGTATTCACTTTATTTTTGCTATCATAACTGATTCAATTGAAACCTCTATTCCGCTGAACCAACAGCACTTAATGCTGTTTATTTTGTATTATTTTGTCAATTCATTGACTTGTTTTTCTTACTGTACTTTTCTTCAGGAATCTAAAGAAGTTGTCCTGGATTGGTTTGACAATTCTGCTTGTTGCCCACACTAGCAAAACAATTTATCGCAATTGGGATTGGGAATCTGAATACACCCTATTCATGTCTGGTCTGAAGGTATGATAAGGGGATGGAAATTAGATTAATATCCAGTAAGTTGAATATATTTTTCACAAAACCAGAAGTTTGGGAAAGTTCAGCAGGTCCAGCAGCATCTGTGAAGAGAAATCAAACCCTTCCTTAGAATATATTTATCAATTGGCTTATATCTTTTCCAAAGCTTTTGAAATGTTCTTTATTTGAGCTTTGTAGGACTCTCCTTTCAGGGAACATATTTTTAATCACACTGCAACTGATATGACAGAATGGAATGAAATGTAAACAAAAATGTAGCTGTTTTCTATATTTTTAAAAAATCACTGGGAAGCAATCTATTTTAGTCTTGTTATTCTGTGCACGCAAATAGTGGTAGGACAAATAGAGAAGGCTGTCAAAAAAAGAACAGATGGAACCATTTCCTTAATAAAAATATCAGAAACAAGAGCAAAGATGTTTTGCCAAATCTTCATAAGACAGTGATGAATTCTCAACTGGAGTAGAGTTCAGTTTTGGCTCTGTGCTTTTAGGAGGATGTCAAAGCCTCGTCAAGATTCCGTGAGACGTTTGCTGGAATGTGTGAGGGACAAGGCATTCCCATGATGGGGAGATATGTGAAGTAGAGGCGTTCTATTCAGAGCAGCAAATGTTAGAATGGGGAGTTGATCGAGGTGTTCATAATCATGAATAGCTCTGATAGAAAAGCTGTTTCCAGTGGCAAAAGAGCTGACAGAGGGTACAGCTTGCAATTCACACAAGAGCCGGAGGCAGCATGAAGAACCTTTTTATAAGAAAGCAACTTGTTCTAATCTAGAATGGATTTACAGGATGCTGAAAGATTTGTTTGTAACGTTCAAAAAAGAATTGGCTGAATACTCAAAGGCTAGAAATCGGCAAGGGGTTATGGGGCAAGAGCAAGGTAGCATGACTAATTGCATAGTTTCATCAAAAAGTTACCAAAGACGCAATGCAACAACTAACCTCTTTTTGCACTGCATTTTTAAATTCAGTTTTAATACAAAAGGGTGATGCAGCCTTCAAAGTTCTGTGTTCAGTTACAAATGTTTACCGTGGCTCTCATTTGTGTATCTTAACTTCAGTATTTGGACCTTGTGTCTGTGGGAAATTTGGGCAAAAAGGAGTCAATAAGTATATAAATAGTTTGGTGCCCATCTTTTAAAGTGGGTTTACAGGAATTTGGCAACCTTCAGAAGTTTTGCTCCCAAACTGTAATTACACATTTTTTCAAAATTAAAGGTCAATAAAAACAATGCCAAACTTTGGAACAACGTGGGACATGCTTTGGAAAATGAACATAATTATGGGAAAGCTTTGAAGTTCTTCATTCAAGCCACTAGGGTTCAACCAGGTAACACAACCTCCATTAAGTTATAAAATAGTTGAGCAGTTAGAGATGGGTGTATCCCTTCTGGTAATTGTTCACATCAGATGGGAAATGAGAGTTTAGATTGTGTACAGTTTAAATTGACATTGGCTGTGCTGATTGAACACACAGTCCATTACGCGCATATTGCATGCATGTGTATGCATGATTGGAATATTTTGTGTTTTGCTATTGCACATGCGTTGCAAAATTCTAATCCAATTCTTAAGTCAAGGCAAAGTTTGAAGAAGAAAACCAACTCGACAACAAGAGCAAAATTTATGTGTTGGCAACTGAGAGATTTTTTTCTTTACCATGCTGTATTAATAAAAAAACTGAGACTTTTCCAAAGTCACTGTAAATAACCATATGAGCCAAGGGTGTGCCTTCCTTGCACATTACTATATCTGAGCCCAGTTTGTTGTTTGTTTCCTGAACTGTTGCTTTGTGAACTGGACTTTCAGGCCATCATTCATAATTTCACTAGCCCTGAAATGAGTGGCATTAAAATTGCAATATTGCTTCAGTATTCTGAATTGTTGAAACATCAAGCTGTTTTGGGAAGCATGTACTGAGAAACCTGCATGCGTCCTGTTGATGCATTTTAGATCAGATATGTGTAAAGCCAGTAGAATGTCGATTAGTAACACTTTGTGGTGTGTTTTATTGTTTCTTGTTCTTACCACAAAGATGATATCGGGGCCCACATGAATGTTGGAAGAACGTACAAAAACCTGAACAAAACCAAAGAAGCAGAAGATGCCTACATGCTGGCAAAATCACTAATGCCGCAGGTATGCTGAGCTTTCACAACGGCTCAAATCTTCTGACGCAACAGTTTATGCTAGGAGTGTCACTTAATGGACAGTTCTGAGGAAGAGTCATATTAGAAGAATATGATTTCTTTTTCTTCACAGATGCTGCCTAACATGTTGAATGTTTTGGCACTCTGTATTTATAATGAAGTGTAATACTTAACTTAATACTTAACTTAACATGGGCGGCACAGTGGTTAGCACTGCTGCCTCACAGTGCCAGAAACCCGGGTTCAATTCCCGCCTCAGGCGACTGACTGTGTGGAGTTTGCACGTTCTCCCCGTGTCTGTGTGGGTTTCCTCCGGGTGCTCCGGGGTCCTCCCACAGTCCAAAGATGTGCAGGGTCAGGTGAATTGGCCATACTAAATTGCCCGTAGTGTTAGGTAAGGGGTAAATGTAGGGGTATGGGTGGGTTTCGCTTCGGCGGGTCGGTGTGGACTTGTTGGGCCGAAGGGCCTGTTTCCACACTGTAAGTAATCTAATCTAACCTAATCTTAACTCTTGTATCTAAAAGGCCCAATTATCTCTGGGCTGAGATCTTCAGGCTGTTGTCAGTGCATGACCCAATATGTAAGTGTGAGAAGCAATTTACTGCTTTTAATTTTCTTAGAATTGACAAGTAGTAATTATACAATTATTCAATTTATTAGAACATTAGGATCAAAATAGGTCAGTCAGGACCTTCAGAACCGCATTACTTTTGAATTAGTCTTCTCATTTTAACTTCATCCTCCAGGCTCTGATTTTTCTAGTTGAAATCGCATATACCTCTTTCAATGTCAATGTTTTCTTCATACAATGTGTTGTCGAAAACGAGAGCAATGCATGTGATGGTGTCTGACCAAAACTATTTCATTGCTGAAGCATAACTTTCTCCCCATCCTTTGAAATAAAGCAAAAGATGCATCAGGCTGGCTTTTTTTTAAATTCCAGATTTTATTGAATTCAAATTGTACTATCTGCCATAATGAGATTTGAACTCAGAACCTCAGGTTTTGGATTATTTACCCAGTAAAATTACCATTATGCCACCACCTCCCACACAATGACTCATGAACCAGTTCCTTTGGACACCAACATTTCTAAATGTCTCCCCATTTAAAAAATATTATTTATTTTCAGCTAATGTGAATAACTTAGCACTTATTCACATTATAGATTAGATTAGATTACTTACAGTGTGGAAACAGGCCCTTGGGCCCAACAAGTCCACACCGCCCCACCGAAGCGCAACCCACCTATACCCCTACATTTACCCCTTACCTAACACTAGGGGCAATTTAGCATGGCCAATTCACCTGACCTGCACATCTTTAGGACTGTGGGAGGAAACCGGAGCACCCGGAGGAAACCCACGCAGACACCGGGAGAACGTGCAAACTCCACACAGTCAGTCGCCTGAGGCGGGAATTGAACCCGGGTCTCTAGCGCTGTGAGGCAGCAGTGCTAACCACTGTGCCCATTATATTCCATCTGCCATGTTTTGCCCATTTACTGAGGCTATCTAATAAAGCAGCTTAAAATATTCTTAAATCTTTCTCACGACATACATTTCCACCCTGTTTTATGTTATCAGATTTGGACTGCTTGACAGCTCTCTCTACTGCTGTACAGTTCCGCTGTTTTTATAAATACTCAAGAATGTTTTGTGTTGAAGTTGAATGACTTTATTCTCTCATCCATGTTGCACTCCACTTGCCATAGTTTACCCACACTCTCAATCTGACTCTCCTTTTGCAACTGCCTGCCCTTACATATACTCCTTTTTACCCTTCAATGTAATGAGTGGAAAACTTGAATATTCAGTTCACTAATATTTCATTCAAGTCAGCACTTCTCAGAACCCATCAATCAAGATGGGTAATATTTCCTAATATTAAAGATCCTAGTACTGTATTTCCCAACTTCCAATCCAAGTCAAAAAGGTACTGCTGATTCCAGTCTTTTATTTTTGTTTCCGTCATTTTTGTTAGTCTTATCTGGAAACATACTGAATGCCTTATTGATGCTCGTGAAGATAACATTCACCAACACTACTTTATCCATTTTATTTGTGATGTACTCAGTATAACTACATTTGAGAGCCAAAACTCGTTTTTCACAAAAGCATATTGGCGCTCTTTGAGCAGCGCATTTGTTCAACTGCTCAGTCGCAGTATATCTTGTATCCCTCCACGAACTGATGATGATTTATGTAGTTTTCCTTTCCACTCCTCCCTGATTAATAGATTGACACTTGTCAAAGTCACTTGCCTATTAATTTAAAACTACTTTCCTCTTAGTGATTTCTGTTAGTCCATTTAAACTTAGAAGAATAAAGAAGCTATGTAAACTTACTTGTGATTTGGAAGAGTCAGTGTTGGACGGGGGTGGACAAAGTTAAAAATCACACAACACCAGGTTATAGTCCAACAGGTTTAATTGGAAGCACTAGCTTTCGGAGTGCTGCTCCTTCATCAGGTGGTTGTGGAGTATAAGATTGTAAGACACAGAATTTATAGCAAAGGTTTACAGTGTGTTCCAGGTTTACAGTACATCACACTGTAAACTGCAATCTTATACTCCACAACCACCTGTTGAAGGAGCAGCACTCCGAAAGCTAGTGCTTCCAATTGAACCTTTTGGACTATAACCTGGTGTTGTATGATTTTTAACTTACTTGGTCATGATGTTTGCCTTTATGTTAAATGTCTACGCTACTGTGAAAAATTTGACCTTTACAATCCTATTTATTGCTACCACACATGCTGTAAGCATTGTTACAAAACTCACTCGTCCATGTTTAGTGGAGCTGCCATGTTCATTTAAACAAGGGTTTGTCTTCATTGCTAATATGAAAAACTGCAGTGATCAAACAATTGCTATCAATAATAAACTCAAAAAAGTGAGGAATGAAGCTTGTGGCTTGCCATCGTTGTATGAGATCTGGCCTGTGATATCTGAGAGGGGTGCGATCTGTCAGGGGTAGGGGGGAAGCTGTAAGGATGAGAAGGAAACAGATTCCCTATTTTTTTCCCCCCCTCTGACCGTCCCCATCACCACCCTCCCTTTGCCCCTCATCACCCTCCCTCCCTCCCTCTCTTTCCCGTCATTCCTCTCTAAACTCCTGTTTCTTCAGTTGCATGCACAATTTGTATATATAATGAAATTGCAATTCTACGTGATCATATAGAGCTGACTGCATATGCACGGATTAGGATTAGCTGCTCTCAAAGTCATTGCGCTTGTGTTTCTGGATTTGTGACAGTGCATTTGCAAGTGATTGTGGGTGTTGGTAGACACTGGCTTCCTATGTATTAGTGTCCCACTCCCGTAGTCTGTGAGAAGCTATGCCCCCTCTCTGTCGCCGCCACCTGCCCCCATTTTTTAAAACAAAAAGTCTGTGCATATGTAGGCAGACAGCTTTAAAGAGGAAACCAGTGTGTTAATGCTGTTCAAGAACAAGTTATTGCTGTGCATTGGAATGAACTAACTTTTTTGTTATGTTGCCTACGCCAATATTTGTATAAAATACAATTTGAAAAACCTATTAGAGAACTGAGATGCACCCATTTTGAATTTTTGCATGTTTTCTTTTTCGAGAAAGGTTATACCAGGAAAGAAGTACGCAGCACGAGTTGCACCCAATCATCTAAATGTTTACATCAATCTCGCAAATTTGATTCGAGGGAATGAATCTCGTTTGGAGGAGGCTGACCAACTGTACCGCCAAGCAATCAGTATGAGACCTGATTTTAAGCAGGCATACATCAACAGGTATAGAATCCTCAAAACGTGCTGTGCAGAAGGAGGCCAAGTAATCCACTATGTCTGTGCTGGCTCTTTGAAAAGGCAGCTGTGCTTAATTTTGCTGAATCTAACTTTCCTGCTTTTTGTCTCTAACCCAGTTGTCCTTAAGAATCTGTGTAATTCCCTTTTAAAGAAGATATTTATCTTTTATTAGATTAGATTCCCTACAATGTGGATACAGGCCTTTTGGCCCAACAAGTTCACACTAACCCTCCGAAGAATAACCCACCCAGATCCATTTCCCTCTGACTAATGCACCTAACACTATGGGCAATTAAGCGTGGCCAATTCACCTGACCTGCACATCTTTGGACTGTGGGAGGAAACCGGAGCACCCGGAGGAAACCCACGCAGACACTGGGAGAATGTGCAAGCTCCACACAGGCAGTCGCCTGAGACTGGAATCGAACCTGGGACCCTGTGAGGCAGCAGTGCTAACCACTGAGCCACTGTGCCGCCCCTATTTCACCACCTACTCAGTGAACCGGATTCTAACAGCTCTATGTGAAAAGGTCTTCCCATTGCCTCTCTTCATCTTTTGCTTCTGGTTTTAAATCGACGATCTCTGATTAATGACCCACTTACCAGGGGAATGATTTGTCTACTCAAAATCTCTCATCGTCCTGGAAACCTCTTTTAGGTCACTATAGCAAAGCCTTTGTTTTCTGCTTTGTTGATAAGGATGTTGTTTGTTCACGGCTTGAGAAGATACCAATGGTGAGAAGTCCTCTTGAGCCCCTTAAAGCAGGTTGATAGGGCAGAGTGGCTTGCTCAGTCATTTTAAGAGTAAACTGAAATGTCAGTCACATTGGTGTGGATTTGAAGTCACTGTGGGCAAGACAGGGTAATGACACTTGCTTCCCTAAAATAAATTAGTGAACCAGATGTGTTTTTGTGCAATCTGGCAACCTCATAATCACTTTTAATAAATAAGCTTATTACTCCTAGGTTTGTTTAACAACTGAATTCAGATTTTCATAACTGCCATAGTAGGATATGGGATTGCTTTCTGAGGTACTAGTTCAATCATTTCTGTTGACATATTTGTCCATATAATAGAAACTTCTTTAAATGATCTCCACTGTGATTAATTGGAGGTTAAGTTCAATGTGCTCCATGTATGCTGCAAGCAAAACACTGCTGAAGTTTGTTAGAAACTTATGTTGAGAGCTTAGGAACATGAGTAGGCCAGTGGCTCATTGTACCTGCACCATCATTTTATAGTATCGTGGCTGACTGAACACTTCAATATCTTTTTGCCTGGACCATTCCCTTAACTGTTTATGCAAATTGATAATCATGAATCTAGCAACTTACCCTTTAATATTCCCGACGACAGAGCTTTCACACCCCTCTGGGTTAGGGAATTCCAAAGATTCACAATCTACTGAGTAAAGAAATTTCTCCTTGTCCTAAAAGGCATCCCATCTTATTTTTAAATTGCTGCCTGTGGTTTGAGATAAGCCAACCAGAGGAAATGTCATACCTGCAACTACTCTATCTATCGCTTTCGATATTTTGTAGGATTCAATGAGATCATTTCTCATACTTCAAAATTCTAGAGAATGCAAGCCCAGTTTGCCCAGTCTCTTGTCAAAGGACAGGTTGCACCAACTGAGGAACAATGCTGGTGAACCTTATCTGTGACAATGATATCTTTTCTGAAGTAAGGAGGCCAAAACTGCGCACACTGCTCCAGGTGTAGTCTAATCAAGCTTCTGAGTAGTTGAAGCAAGCCTTCATTGCTCCTGTTCTCAGATCTTCTTGCAATGGAAGCTAACATTCTGTTAACCTTATGGCTTGTTGCATTTGCATGTTGGCCTTCATTCACAAGGACACGTATTTATGCAGTTATTGTCATGATAGGTTGCAGAAACTTTTTATTCAGGAAAACTAATTTGAGAAAAAGTCCTGTATTAAATGCTTAAATGACTATTGCAGTGCAAGATTTACGAAATAACGAGATCTTTTCTATTTACTGCATCACTGTGGATGTTTATAGTTCTGAGTAGTTTTCTTTTGATGCAAATCATTGTCACTGTGGAAAGTAATGTCGGAGACTTTTAAAATGTTTTTGAACCCTAAAGCTGGTTATGTTTGAACAGTGTGCTGTCAGTTGATGATATAAATCTTCATTTGTACTGCTGATTTTCATTTGCTATTTTGTTGACAGCATCTTTATCGTGTTTCTAGGTTTTTAAAAAAAAAATGCAGGTTAGTTATCTGAATCCAAAAATGAATTTGTATATACTATTTGTTCTAAATACTATAAGATTTACGTTACCTGCTGATATCCATTAACCTGCTGCAGATTGTGGTAGTAGAGATTGTACTGGTCCCTTGTACAGATACTTGCAGAAGTACGAGTTAGTGTCTGACTATTTGTGGGATCTTGCTGTACATGATTTTTCATTGGTGTTCATGAGTTAGTGGCAGCACTGATGGCCAACGTTTGCTGCCCATCCCTGGTTTCCCTCATGAAGGTAATGGTGAATTTCCACGTTGAACTGCAGTCCATTTGCTGCAAGGTGACCCACAATGCAGTTAAGGAGAGAGTTCCACGGCTTGACCCAGTGACCCTGAAGGAAAGGCAATATGTATCCAAATCATGGTAGTGAGTAGGTTGGAGACAAAATTACACGGTGGTGCTCCCATCTGTCTGCTGCCATTGTCCTTCTAAATGCTGGTGGTCATGGATTTGGAAAGTGATGTCAGAGCAGCCTTGGTGAATTGTGCATCTTGCAGATGGCATTGGGTATTGATGATGGGGGGGGGGGGGTGAATGTTTGTGGACAGGGTGCCAGTCAAGCAGCTGTTTTGGCTTGGATGGTGTTGAGTTTCTTGTGCTGTTGGAGTCGCGACCATCCAGGCAAGTGGGGAGTATTCCATTATACTTTTGACAGGCTTTGAGGAATTAGGTGAGTTACTTGCTACAGGATTCAGAGTTTCTGACTTGCTCTTGTGCACAGCATTCCCTCTAATTTTCATTGTGACTGCACCAACATCCGAGGGGTCCATGCTTGGCCATGACTTCCAGAGCCAGATTTCAATGTCGTGATCAGCCTACTGTAATTGTCCAGGTTGGATTTGTCTTGCTTTTTTGTATATAGAATATAACTGGCGCACTTTCCACATTATTGGACAGATGCCTGCGTTGTGGGTGGTCTGGAAAAGCATGAGTCTCGAATGCTATTGCTAGAATGTTGTCAGTCCCAATAGCTATTGCTGCATCCAGTGCATCCAGCTGCTTCTTGATATCACTTGGAGTGAATTGAAATAGCTGGGGCCCACTGGAGGTGACAAAGATGGATCATCCACTCAGCAATTGTAGCTGAAGATTGTTACAAATTCTTCAGCCATATCTTTTGCACTGATGTGCCAGGCTTCCCTGTCATTGAGGTGGGAATGTTTGTGGCGTTCTTGTCCATGAACATTCATGATCAGACGTGGCAGATTTGAGGATAAGGCAAGTTTGTTTCTCCCTAAAGTGTGTTCCCTCGTCACCTTTAGGATCTGACCAGCTCAGTCAGCAGTGCTGTTGCTGACCCAGTCTTGTGTAAACATTGATGTCCCCTACCTAGAGTGCATTCTGCTCCCTTGCCACCTTCAGTGTTTCCTCAAATGCTCTGCAACATGAAGGAGTACAGATTTATCAGGTGAGGGTAGTGGGGTGGAAAGGTACTTGATAATCAACAGGACACTTCCTTGCCCGTGTCTGATACTATGAGATTCCATTCAGTCAAGAGTCAATGTTGAGGGCTCCCAGTGCAACTCTCTCCTGATAGTATACCACTATGATGCTACCTCTGCTGGATTGGTCCTGCTAATGGTGCAGAAAATGTGATGGTGTTGTTTAGGACATAATGTGTGACTGTGCCAGGCTATGGCTGAACTGCTTTGGCAATTGTGGTACAAATCCCCATAAGTAAAGAGAACTTTATATGGTTGACAAGCTTGTGTTTACTGTTGTTGCTCCCATGCCTTAGTTGATGCCAGTGATTTCTCTGGTTTAATTTCTTTTGCGAGACTTTTTAACTGTTGGTAAATGCTGAGTGGCTTGTGAAGCCACTTCAGAGGGCCATTGAGAAGCAGGCACATTGCTGTGGGTCTGAAATCACATGTGAGCCAGAGCAGGTAACAATGTTATTTTGCTTTTCTGAGGGACATTAGTGAACTAGATTGGCATGATTTCATGGTCACCATTAGGTTTTCAGTTCCAGATTTTTCATTGAATTGAAATTTCACTATCTGTCTTGGTTGGATTTGAATCCTTATACCCAGAATATTACCTGAGTCTGTGGATCACAATCGCTTGGACATTGTCTCGCCAAATTTGGCTCCTGCCTAACCTATATTATAGCAGTGACTGTGTTAAAACCAGTGGCTTTAAACAGTTTTGGAGTTTTTGAGATTGTGGATGGTGCTATAAAAATTCAAGTTGTTCTTTCTCTTCAATTCATCACTCAGAACAGTGGGATTTATTTAATGCCTCCTGCCATGATCAGAACTACAATATTTGCACATACCTTGCAGTAAATGCTTTGTTTGATTTTCAGGGGTGAGTTACTTCTGAAGATGGACAGGCCTCTGGAGGCCAGGGATGCCTACATAAGAGCCTTGGAGTTGGATAAGACCAATGCTGACCTCTGGTATAATTTGGCGATTGTTTACATTGAGCTCAAAGATCCAACTGAAGCCTTGAAACATTTCAACCAAGCTCTAGAAATCAGTTCTAACCACAAGCTGGCACTATTTAACTCTGGTCTGCTTATGCAAGAATCAGGTAAATGGGCAAGTTATCCTTAAAACCAATCTTTGCTTAAATCGGTGATGTACTGAGCATTGAACTGGTGTTACAAGTTTAAAGCCGATTTCAAATGTTATCAAAGGACCTGTTTTGTGAGGAGCTATTGGGTAAGATACAAGTGCTTGAGGTAAATGTCTTTTTATCAATGGGTAGGAAGGTCATTTCTTCTGTGCTGTTAACTTCGTCCGTGGCTGCCATCTCTCGAGGATTGAAAATCCCACTGGAGTAGAATAATGAAGCTGAATCCAATGTGCTGAGCACTCATTGCAAAAACTCTCATTTGAAAGTTCAAAATTGATTATTTCATACATTTGAAAATTGGAAAATTTATTGTCAACACTAAGCTTTCTCACCCTTTTAATTCTAATTGAAGGTTCTTCATATGCACTTTGAAAAACAGGATGTAAGTTTGCTCATTAAGCTGATAAATTTGTTCTCAGATGTTTTGTCACCATGCTAGGTAACATCAGTGAGTCTCAGTGAAGTGCTGGTGTTCTGACCAGCTTTCTACTTGTGTCTTGGTCTGTTAAGGTGGGTGATTTCATTTCTGGTTCTTTTTCTGAGAGATTGGTAAGTGGGGGCCAAATCGATATGTTTATTGATGGAGTTCCGTTTTAAATGCCAGGCCTTTAGGAATTTTCGTGCATGTCTCTGTTTAGCCAGCTATTACTAGCATCCTTACACACAGATAAAGAAGAACACCACTTTGCCTGGGGCAACACATCCATCCTAGAACAGACTAAACAGAGACACACAGCAATTCCTAGAGGCTGGCATTCAAACCGGAACTCCATCAATAAACACGCCGATTTGGACTCCATTTACCAACCCCTCAGAAAAAGAACCAGAAATTATATCACCAGCCTTAACAAACCAAGACACCTAAATAGAAAGTGGGACAGAACACCAGTGCTTCCCCGGAGGCTCACTGGTGACAAAACGTCTGAGAACAAACCTACCAGCTCAGCGAGCAAACTTACAACCTGAACCACAACATGAGCTACAAAGCTTCTCAAAAATCGCAATCTTTGCAAAACATTTAAGGTACACAAGATAAAAAGTGATTAATGCTTTGGAATGTATTTAGAAGTTTTAAATGTAGAGATTGATTTAATCTTGATCCTCCGATCTGTATTGAATCGTTTTGACGACAGTATGTGGTGATTACTCAAATATCCCCTAGGCTGGTCTGTGTCTATCAACTCTGGCCCAGTTGGATGACGTGCCAGCTCTGAGTCAGAGCTCTGACTTCCATTCCCCCTCTACAAAAGTCAAAGCTGACATGCCCAGTACAATACAAGTAAAGGGCTGCAATGTTGTAGGTATAGGTGTTAAATGGAGGGCCTATTTGCATGCATTGGTAAATGTGAAAAGTGCCATGAGGCTATGTCAAAGCAGATGGGTAGTCTTCCTAATGTCCTAGCCCTGGATGTAGGTTTGCTCGCTGAGCTGGAAGGTTCATTTCTAGATGTTTCGTCACCCAACTAGGTAGCATCTTCAGTGGGCCTCAAGCGAAGCACTGCTGATATTCCTGCTTTCTATTTATATGTTTGAGTTTCTTTGGTGATGTCACTTCCTGTTCTCCTTTTCAGGGTGTGGTAGATGGGGTCTAACTTGATGTTTGTTGATAGAGTTAGACCTCCATCTAACACCCCCTGAGAAAAAGAACAGGAAGTGACTTCACCACAGGAAATGTCATCACCACAGCAATTGATTTCACCGACCCAAAGAAACCCAAACATAGAAAGCAGGGATTATCAGCAGTGCTTCGTCTGAGGCCCACTAAAGATATTACCTAGTAGGGTGATGAAACATCTGGAAATGAACCTTCTAGCTCGGTGAGCTAACCTACATCCAGAACCTCAACCTGAGCTACAAATCTTATCAAAACTCGCTACTGTCCTAGCCATTATTTATTTCTGAAAGGACATCTTCACAGTAGGTTATCTCTTTGGCAGCTAGTTGTGTGCACATTGGCTGCCTTGTTTTCTTACATTGCAACAAGGACTGCATCGGAAAAGTACAGCATTGGCTGCAGAGTGCTTTAAGGTATCCAAATGTGGTCAATGGCATCATATAAATGTAAGCTTTTCTTCCTTAATCATGATATACCTCTCTAATTGCCCTTTGAAATAGCCTAAAATGTTGTTCAGTTGTGACCACCATCTTTTTCAGATTAGTTAGAGATGGGTAACAATGCTGGGATTGCCAATGACCGCTGTGTCCTGTGAATTAGAAGAACGTGGCCACTTGCTTTGGCTGTTGCTGAATACAGAGGAACCTTGATTTATCTGAAGGACATGGTCGGGCAGTATTTCGGTTGGATAATCGAATGTCGGATAACATAGTTTAGCCGAGCATCAGGACCTTGCGATCTTGCCGGATAATCGAGATTCCTCTGTATCTCTTCCCACATAGGCTGCATTTACCATCACAATCAGGTGCCCTAGGTCTGACCTTCCCTGCCTGATGCCAGCCATGTACGCTCCATCTTACTGCAGTCTGTTATATCACCAGCTAATATCACAAGCCCTGTCTGCACATATACAGGACCATTTTGACATTACGAATAACTAATCTACTCTAGTTATTGGTTGCATTAGGAAGGACTTGTAGAGTCATAACGATATACAGCACGGAAACAAACCCTTTGGTCCAACTTGTCCATACTGACCAGATATCCCAACCCAATCTAATCCCACCTGGTGCTCCCGGCCCATATCCCTCCAAACCCTAGCTATTCATATACTCATCTAAATGCCTTTTGAATGTTGCAATCCTACTAGCCTCCATCACTTCTTTTGGCAGCTCACATGCACCACCCTCTGCATGAAAGCGTTGCCCCTTAGGTCTCTTTTACATTTTTCCCCTCTCACTCTAAACCTATGCGGTCTAGTTTTGGTCTCCTCCACCCCAGGGAAGAGACTTTGTTTATTTATCCTATGCATGCCCCTCATGACTTTATAAACCTCTATGAGGTCACTCCTCAGCCTCCAATGCTCCAGGGAAAACAGCCGCAGCCTATTCAGTCTCTCCCTAGAGCATTCATCCTTCAACCCTGGTAACATCCTTGTAAATCTTTTCTGAACCTTTTCAAGTTTCACAACAACTTTCCAATAGGAAGGAGACCAGAATTGCTTTCAATATTCTAACAGTGTCCTAACCAAGGTCCTGTACAGCCGCAACATGACCTCCCAACTCCTGTACTCAATACTCTGACCAATAAAGGAAAGCATACCAAATGCTGCCTTCACTATCCTATCTCCTGCAACTCTACTTTCAAGGAGTTATGAATCTGCACTCCAAGGTTTCTTTGTTCAACAACACTCCCTAGAATCTTACCATTAAGTGCATAAGTCCTGTTAAGAATTGCTTTCCCAAAATGCAGCACCTCACGTTTATCTAAATTAATCTCCATCTGCCACTTCTCAGCGTAGGTGCCCATCTGATCAAGATCCTGTAGTAAGCTGAGGTGACCTTCACAACCCCAATTTTGGTGTCGTCTGCAAACTTACTAACTATACCTCTTATGCTCACATCCAAATCATTTACTTAAATGACGAAAAGTAGTGGACTCAGCACTGATCCTTGTGGCACTCAACTGGTCACAGACCTCCAGTCTGAAAAATAACCTTGCACCACCACTCCGTCCCACTTTTGACCCAGTTTTGTATCCAGATGGCTAGTTCTTCCTGTATTCCATAAGATCTAACCTTGCTAAGCAAGTTTCCCATGGAGAACCTTGTCGAATGCCTTACTGAAGTCAGTTGATGTGGATTGGTAAGCACTGCTGCCTTGCAGCGCGAAGACCCAGGTTCGACTCCAGCCTTGGGCGACTGTCTGTGTGGAGTTTGCACATTCTCCCCATGTCTGTGTGAGTTTCCTCCCACAGTCCAAAAGATGTGTAGGTCACATGAATTTGCCATGTTGAATTGTCCATAGTGTTAGGTGCATTAGTCAGAGGGAAGTGGAGCTGGGTGGTTTACTCTTCGGAGGGTCGGTGTGGACTTGTTGGGCCGAAGGGCCTGTTTCCACACTGTAGGGGATCTAATCCAATCTAATTTTCTAAGAATAAACATTTTTGTTGGGTTAATTGAAGACTAGGTGCCCTGTATAAGGTGGTCATGGTTTAAGTTCATCTCTCGGCATCTCCTGAGTATATAATCTAAACTGACACTTCCATTGCAGTCTTTGAGGAAGGCCTGCACTGCCATCTTACACCCTGTCAATTTGCTCAGTTGGGCATAAAAGGTGCCAAGACACAATTTCGAAAAAGAGCAAAGATGTTGTCACCAATATACTGGGACAAATTCTTATCCCAAAAACATCTTTTTTTGAAAAAATGAGGCCTGGCAGGTTTTGGTAGTATTTTTGTGAGCCCCTGATGTGCATACATGCTGTTGTGTTTCTGGTATTACAACACTGACTGCATTTCTAAACTGTCCAGTTGGCTATGTGCTGCAGTCAGTTTGTTCGCAGCTAGGCTGTGGATCATTGTATTGCAGTTGAGGTCCTGGAAACGGTTACCTGACAACCTCATTGATGTCCTTTGGAAATGAGAAACAGCATTTTAAAGGTGGGGGGAGGTAATTAGTTGTGAGAAGCATGCTGTAGTATAAATTCTTATAGGCTAACCCACATTGAAGGATTCTCAAGTAATAATTGTGCAATTTGTTTTACATTAAGTCAAAAAGAAGCATTCAGTAAAATATAACCTTTCAGCTTCTAATGGGTTCTGTACCACATTTTGTCTTGGAGTAAATTTGCTTAGCACTCTGTTTATCTTTCTCCCAATCCATGGAAGTATGATCTCTGGAGATCACAGCCATTAGTTTAATTATTCCAGCATTTGATGAAATTGTGGCTGATTTGGGATCTAATTCCATCTACATTCCTTGCCTGATTTCTTTTTTAACCTTTAGTTAATGGAAATCGTCCAAGCTCACTTTTGAAAAGTTGCTAAATCAATTGATTGGCATAGACTGCAATCTTGCATCCATAAAACATCAATGTAACTTGGGTTCAAGAAAGTTAAAAATCACGCAACACCAGGTTATAGTCCAACAGGTTTATTTGGAAGCACTAGCTTTCGGAGTGCTGCTCCTTCATCAGACTGTTGTGGACTATAAGAACATAAGACACAGAATTTATAGCAAAAATTTACAGTGTGAAATTGTAACTGAAATTGTATGTTGAAAAAGACCTGGATTGTTTGTTAAGTCTCTCATCTTTTAGAATGGGCATGTTGGTTTCAGTTCTTTCATATGTAAATCCCAGAACTGTTTTAAAGTTACATTCTCAAGTGAACTTTAGCAATTGGTGTCATGTTGGCCAGATAATGCGTTTAAGGTGTGAGGTGCCCTGTGTGAGGCTGTCTGTGCCACAATGTTCAGACTATTTTGAATCTAAAAAATTGATTTACAGAATCTTACATGGATTCGTGCAGTTTTTGAGCAAAATAAAATGTAATTCTGCAAGTAAAACCCATAACCCCCCCCCCCCCCCCCCCCCCCCCCCCGCCACACATACTTGACTGTCTGAGAGAGAGTATGAGAGTGTAAAGGGGTATAAGTCTATGAGAGGGTGCGTGTGTGTATGTGTGAGCGTACGAGAGAGATGGTCTGCGTGAGAGTATGGGTCTGTAGGTGTATGTTCAAGAAAGTAGGGTTCAAGAAAGGAAGAGGAGTTATTTGTCATGGTTGCAGTCAGGTACTGCTTCCAGAAATTTACTTTGCTAACAAGGTGATTGAAGTGAAGACAATGAATTTTAAGATACTAAATGAATTAACATTTCCCTGTGATTTAACAGGTGAAGCAAGCCTGAGACCTGAAGCAAAGAAGCGGTTTTTGAGTTATGTGGAAATGGAACCTGAGGATGCAAATGGCTACTTCAATCTGGGTATGCTTGCCATGGACAACAAGGAGAATGTTGAAGCTGAATCCTGGATGAAGAAATCCATTCAGGTGCAACCAGGTTTCCGCAGCGCACTATTTAACCTGGCACTGCTATATTCTCAAACTGGGATGGAGATGCAGGCTCTTCCAGTTCTGGAGGACTTACTACATCATCACCCTGATCACATTAAAGGCCTTATCCTGAAGGGGGACATTCTCATGAACAAGAAAAAGGATATTAAAGGAGCCAAAAAATGCTTTGAAAGGATTTTGGAAATCGATCCCTCCAACGTTCAGGGGAAGCACAACCTGTGCGTGGTGTACTTTGAAGAGAAGGACCTTATGAGGGCTGAAGCTTGTCTGTCTGAGACCTTGGCTTTAGCACCTGATGAGGAGTACATCCACCGACACCTGAGCATTGTACGCAACAAGATAGCAGCTCAGGGCAGTGGAGGCTCGTTGGAACAGTCAGCACCAGCCATCAGCCCAGCAAAGCGAGTGGGCGGTGAAGCCTCTACTGAGAGCCGGAAGGGGCACAGCAGCGAGCAGAGAAAAGTTTCCAAAATAGGGGACGCTTCTGAAGGTGACACAGAGTTTTCCAGCAATTCAAAACAATCTCAAAACAGTCTGAACAAACGGACAAAAAAAAAGTCCAACAAAGAAATCAAAGAAATTGAAAAGAAGCGAGCCGCTGCCTTAAAGCGGCTGGAAGAGATTGAACGCATTTTGAATGTCGAATAGAATGGAAGTTGTGAACACTAAGGACGTATGTGATCATCGTCCTTTTAACTTGATTATATTATTGTGGCAACAATGGTTTACAGTTTCCTGCCATGCAGGAAGCATTTATTTTATGCAAAGTAACTTAAATAGGAATCATAATTAATACCAACAAAGCAAATGATTTGTCTGAATGCAAATTTAAACACTAATTTAATAAACTGAAAGGCTCCTACCTCCTCTCACTATAACAAGCTCAAACAAATAGCCTTTCACAGTGCAGATTCGGTTAAAGTCCTTGCATTTTGGGACCAGACCACAGTTTGAAGGTTTGGGAGGATCTTGAGCCAACCCAAGTTACTTGATTGCCCAGTAGCTCAAATGATTTCCATGTCTTCCCCTATTGGTTCAATGCTTAAGTGAATAGCAACATGTGGGATTACAAATTAGAATGTTCAAATTGAATCCAAATGTATTAACAAATTTCATCTGAGAGTCCCCAATCTGCTTTGATACCACTGGGTTGAGGAAGTAAGTAAAAATTTGCCAACTTTCACCATTTTGGCTGCTGTTTGGTGGCCCTGTTGGGAAGCACAAATGGATCAATGCAATGAGCTGATGGGGCTTGGCTTAAAAAACTTCTCCTTCCGCCCCCTGCTCCCCCTTGCAACCACAGCATGTTGCAGCCAGAACAAAGCTCTGACAATGCTCAAAGAGCTAGGTACGAACTGCGTCCACATGTGCCATCAGAAGGGAGGAGGAACAAAAGCTGAAAAAGAGAGCAAGTTTTCAAAGGCTTGCATTGGTTTCCCACCCAGAATCATTGATGAAAGTGATTCCTCTGTTGCTGTGGCCAGTAAGCTGAATGCATGAGTCACAGCCGGTGGCCACACGACTGGATACAGTTAAGGATATGTTGTTCTGTGGTGGTTTGTTACTTAAGGGGTGTGCTTGTAGAATAGAGATAGCAAGTTTTACACCTCCATTTTGTGAAACCTGAGTATCTTTTGTTTAAAAGGAAAGCATTTCCTGAGGACTCAAAACTGTTCCCTTGAGTATGAAAGGAACTGTTTGAACTTTTGAATTCTGAAGTTGTTATACAACCTGTAGCACACTTCCACAGCCTCTTATTTATGTAACATATAACTGAGTGTTTTGTTTGCTGCCTTCACGTGTTGGGTAGTGCTTAGGTAAGCTCAGTTTTCATTTTCTGTGCACAAACTTTGATTACTGTGGCAATAAAAATATCTTTACTGGCATACTGTTAAACCACTCCTGACACGAATGTTACTTAGAAGCAACACATTTTTAACAGAAAATATGTTTTTTTTCCATGTTGGGTTTTTGTATAAACATTTTAGTCTTTGTTCAAATCATGCATCATTTTTTTTTTTGAAAAATTAAGTATATTGTGTTCATTTATCTTGAAGTCAACATTGGGTCAAACCTTTTGCTCCATTTTCATGTTTCATTTGTCATTATACAGACGACCCAGATTTTGCATCTTTCCTATGTAATGCTGTAGTTACAGGAATTGCATCTAATTATGTAAGGTTCAAATTTCTGCTGATGAGTTTACACTGCAAATTTTTCCTGAGTTCTCAGTTTTGCCATGTTAGTTCATAAAGACTTGACTGACTTTTTGATGGACTGAATCACTAACCAGAAACACATTTTTTAAGTGAAACCACTCTATTCTGATTACTCTAATGTCTTGATCTATGTTTAACTGACATTAACAAGTGTATAACCTGTCTCCGAAATGGATTACTTTTTTGTCTTTGCTTGAATGCAAATAAACTTTGAATTTCAGAGAATTGTGTCCTTGGGCCAGTTTCTGCTTTTCTCCGGGATTTATGTGGGTTTGTCAACTGCCCCTTGTTTTGAGAATGACTCCTACCCGGGGTTGAGTTTTTTTTACCGGGAGCCTTCGTATGACTCAGCATGCTGATTGTCAAGCAGGAGGACTTTGAACTCAATAGGCAGAATTTCTCATGCAGTAGTGGGATCCACAGTTGAGGATTTCCTTCCCTTTATTTGCTGCTGCTGCTCTGCCTCATTCTTAAGACTCAGTGACTGACCGTGAAGCCACTTGATGGGCAAGTTGTCAGCATTTTGAGCGATTGGTTGTAAATGCTCCCAAGTCATTAATGTAAATGCTGCCACATTTCATATAGAACTTCTGAGAGTCTTTGAAGTAACACGGGGCATGTCTTTTGACTCATCCCTTCTATACTTACTTTTTATATTGCTCAAGAAAACAATGCCCACAGCCTTGTCTTTGTTTCCTGTGACTTCAGTGTAGAAGTGCTGTTTCAGCCATGGGAGAAGATTGGTGTTATAATTGGTGTTTGCTGTGGAGGAAATGGCAGAAGGAGACATGAGTATCATAGCAACCAAGTGAAGTCTTTGCAAATTTAAACTGCCAAAATATCTTGCCTTCACTGTTAATATTTCGGGTTGAGTGACCTTCCTCTGAACAGGTTCTGAGGGAAGGTCCCTTGACCCAAAATGTTAACTCTGATTTCTCTCCACGGATGCTGTCAGACTTGCTGCGCTTTTCCAGCAGTCTCTGTTTTTGTTGCTGATTTGTGGCATCTACAGTTTTTTGGGGTTTTATTGTCTTGCCTTCACAGCCAATTCCCTTAAGCTAGCTCGTTATATAATAGCATGATAACTGTGTTTGCATATTGTAATGGTTATTGCTTCCCCAAACGTGTGAAAGGTCTCCAGTTCAAAAGTGAACAATCATTGTTATCAGTTTATGGGCTCTTGTGACACAGTGGTAGCATGTGTACCTGTAGGCCAGAAGGCCTGGGTTCAAGTTCACCTCCAGAGGTGTGTCATAATGTCTGAGCAGGTTGGTTGTGGCAGAGTCTCATCATAATTAGGTTGAAACCCAAACCAACAGGTTAATTAGCTAAAGCACTGGCCCCTGTAAGGGCTTTAACAAAAAGCCAGTTTCAAAGGAAACTTCATCAACAAACCCCGTGACAATGCCCAAAGCATGAAACAAATGACAATATTTTCATTTTCATGAACTGAAAAGGCTGGAAACATTCAGCAGGTCAGGCCAAGCTGCATCCATAGTGACAAAGCAGAGTTAATGTTTTAAGTCCGTAATTATTTGTCAGACCTGGAAGATGTTACACGGGCACAGATGGGCGCTTCTGTGGCCACAAGCAAAACTGCAGGATGATGTGTTGCCTCTGTGGTGCCAGGAGAAAGTGAGGACTGCAGATGCTGGAGATCAGAGCTGAAAATGTGTTGCTGGAAAAGCGCAGCAGGTCAGGCAGCATCCAAGGAGTAGGACAATCAACGTTTCGGGCATGAGCTCTTCTTCAGGAATGAGGAAAGTGTGCCAAGCAGGCTAAGATAAAAGGTAGGGAGGAGACACTTGGGGGAAGGGTGTTGGAAATGCGATAGGTGGAAGGAGGTTAAGGTGAGGGTGATAAGGTGAGGGTGATAGGCCAGAGTCGGGGTGGGGTCCTGTCCCCCTTAGTCCAAGAACTCCCCACCTATGTTCGAGACACCACCCACACCCTCCTCCACCTCCATGATTTTTGCTTCCCCGGTCCCCAACGCCTTATCTTCACCACGGATATCCAGTCCCTGTACACCTCCATCCCCCATTACGAATGACTCAAAGCCCTCCGCTTCTTCCTTTCCCACCGTACCAACCAGTACCCTTCCACTGACACCCTCCTTCGACTGACTGAACTGGTCCACACTCTGAACAACTTCTCTTTCCAATCCTCCCACTTCCTCCAAACCAAAGGAGTAGCCATGGGCACCCGCATGGGCCCCAGCTATGCCTGCCGCTTCGTAGGATATGTGGAACAGTCCATCTTCCGCAACTACACTGGCCCCAACCCCCACCTTTTCCTCCGCTACATCGATGACTGTATCGGCGCCGCCTCGTGCTCCCACGAGGAGGTTGAACAGTTCATCCACTTCACCAACACCTTCCACCCCGACCTCAAATTCACCTAGACAGTCTCAGATTCCTCCCTCCCCTCCCTCGACCTTTCTATTTCTATCTCAGGTGACCGAATCAACACGGACATCTACTACAAACCGACCGACTCCCACAGCTACCTGGACTACACCACCTCCCA
>NC_057728.1:52547237-52620734 GCF_004010195.1 Chiloscyllium plagiosum
GATAGGTGGAAGGAGGTTAAGGTGAGGGTGACAAGGTGAGGGTGATAGCCACCTTCCTAACCTGCAATCTTCTTCCTGACCTCTCCGTCCCTACCCCCACTCCGGCCTATCACCTTCACCTTAACCTCCTTCCACCTATCACATTTCCAACGCCCCTCCCCCAAGTCCCTCCTCCCTACCTTTTATCTTAGCCTGCTTGGCACACTTTCCTCATTCCTGAAGAAGGGCTCATGCCCGAAACGTTAATTCTCAGGATGCTGCCTGACCTGTGCTTTTCCAACAACACATTTTCAGCTCTGTGGTGCCAGGGTCAAGGATGCCTCTGAGCAGACACAGGATATTCTAAATGGGGGAAGGATGAGCAGCAAAAGATTGTGGTCCATATTTGTTCTAACCACATAGGCAGAAAGGTAAATGAGGCCCTGCAAAAGGAGTTAGGAAGTTGAAAAGAAGGACTTAAAAGGTTATAATTGTAGGATAACCTCCTATGCCAGGGCTGGTATTAGGAAGATACTACAGTTAAATAAATGACCTGAGAGCTGGTGTAGAAGGAATTGCTTCAGCTATGTGGAGTATGTGAGACTGCAAATGCTGGAGATCAGAGTCGAAGAGTGTGGTGCTGGAAAAGTACAGCCAGTCAGGCAGCGTCTGAGGAGCAGGAAAGTCGATATTGCAAGCATATGCTTGAAACAACAACTCTCCAGCTCATTGGGATCATTGGGATGCTGAGTTTTGCCTCACAGCTGTGAATTCACTCAGCTTGAAAATCTTTTATTGACACTCACCACAATTTTAAGAATTGAGTTTGTAGCTTCTTAATGAAACTTCCCGAATTGTTCTGGTGTTGAATTACCAGGTGCATGTGAATCATCGAATCCCTACAGTGTGGGAACAGGCCATTGGCCCAACAAGCCCACACCAACCATCAAAAGAATATCCCACCAAGACCCTATTACTCTACGTTTCCCCTGACTAATGTCTCTAACCTACACATCCCTGAAGACTGTGGACAATTTAGCATGGCCAATTCACCTAACCTGCATATCTTCGGACTGTGGGAGGAAACCCACGCAGAATGTGCAAACTCCATACAGACTGTCGCCTGAGGCCAGAATTGAACCCGGGTCCCTGGCGCTGTGAGGCAGCAATGCTAGCCACTGAGCCATCATGGTGCCCACGTGAGATATGAAATTGTTGAACAGGAAAAGAGCCATCAGGTTCATCAAGTGTCCTCTACTCTGTTGTGGTTGGACCATCATGATTTTAAAAAAGTCTCATGCACCTGCTCTTCCCAAGTCTATCAACCCATACTTCCCATTAAATCTTCTAAGAGAGGCAACAAACCTGATGACAATAATAAAGGCTCTGCAAAAATACTCCACAAAATTTCTTCAGGGTGGTGTATGACTTGGTGAGAGTTTGGAGTTAGACAAGATTGCATTATCCCGAGATGGTTGCCAAATTGTAAAGATTACTCAGGCAATTCATTGTATATCTAATTTGTTGCCAATTCACTCAATCAGTCCAGGTTGAACAAGATATATGGATTCATCCATGCAGTCAACAGAGCAATTAAGTTGTTTTGGAGTATTGGTGTAGTCAGTTCAGACTCAAATAACATGTGACATTATATCACATGTTTTGGGTAGAGTTCATGTGCAATCAGATTACTTCTAATGTCCCAAATAGGTTTAATTGAGATGAAGAGGGTGAGATATTTATATAACTGGACATGGCCTGTGCGGCTTAAGGGATCAAGCAGTATGGAGAGAAAGCGGGAATGGGATACTGAAATTGCATGATCATATTGAATGGTGGTGTAGGCTCGAAGGGCTGAATAGTCTACTCCACCTATTTTCTCTGTTTCTATCTTCTTTCTAACAAAAGAAACTCAAACTATATGGTGAACTATTTGTGCTGAAGTTGTTTTCTACAGTCCTCCAAATCAACATTAACAGCACCAAAACCATTGTAGTGAGCCTTTTTTCAATCAAGTCCACACCAATTCCCCCTCTCTTTATAGTTACTATCCTAAGCTAAACCAGGCTCTGTTTAACTGGCACCATAGTACACTGAATCTCAGACCACTAAGAATACCAGCAGGAACTATTTTAATCTGAGAATACATTTTACTTTTTGAACTCTCATTTTGTAATTATGGTTTTCAGAATCTGTTGAAATAGGCAATAGCTGTACAGTGACAACTAATCACTGAAACCTCTACTCGTGCAAGGTATAGGATAGTTCTAATTGAAGTCTCAATCAAGCAATTGAGTGAAGTCTAACCTAATACTTTAGTGCAGGACTAAGACTGCTGCATTGTCTGGGATGTCACCTTTCAGTTCATAACGTAAACCAAAGACCGCTCAGCCTTTTTAGGTGGATGAATGATTCCAAGAAGCATTCAGAGAATCCGTATAGTGTGGAAGTCTACACTGATCTTCCAAAGAGCATCCCATCCAGACTGACTGCATCCCTGTAACACTGCATATTCCGTGGCCAATCCACCTAACCTGCACATCTTTGGGCTGTGGTAGGAAACCTACCCAAACATGGGGAGACTGTGCAAACTCCACACAGTCACTCGAGGGTAGAATTGAACCCGGGTACCTGGAACTGTGAGGCAGCAGTGCTAACTAGTGAGCCACCATTAGAAGATTGTGGATTTCTGACCAATATTTATTCTTTCGCCAACCCCACCAAAACACATTATCTGGTCATTCACCTTATTACCTTTGTGATACTTTAGTACATAGTACCATTCAGATAAGGAACTCTTGGTCTTTGAGCCTGCTCTCCCATTCAATTAGATCATGGCCAATCAAGTTTTAGCCTCAACTCTACACTCCTGTATATTCCTAGTAATCTTTCATCCTTTGGTAATCAAGGATCTATCTATCCTTGCCTTAACATTATTTATGGATTCTGAAGAAGGTTTCCTCAGATTACAACGGGATTTTAATCAGATGGACCAATTGGGCTGAGAAGTGGCAGATGGAGTTTAATTTAGATAAATATGAGATGCTGCATTTTGGGAAAGCAAATCTTAGCAGGACTTATACACTTAATAGTAAGGTCCTGGGGAGTATTGCTGAAGAGAGAGACCTTGGAGTGTAGATTTATAGCTCCTTGAAAGTGGTGTCACATAGGATAGTGAAGGCAGCGTTTGGTATGCTTTCCTTTATTGGTCAGAGTATTGAATACAGGAGTTGGGGTGTCATGTTGCGGCTGTTCAAGACATTGCTGAGGCCACTTTTGGAATATTGCATGCAAATCTGGTCACCTTCCTAACGGAATGATGTTGTGAAACTTGAAAGGGTTCAGAAAAGATTTACAAGGGTGTTGCCAGGGTTGGAGGATTTGAGCTATAGGGAGAGGTTGAATAGGCTGGGGCTGTTTTCCCTGGAGCGTCGGAGGCTGAGGGGTGACCTTACAGAGATTTATAAAACCATGAAGGATGTGAATAGGATAAATAGACAAAGTCTTTTCCCTGAGATGGGGGAGAACTAGAGGGTATAGGTATAAGGTGAGAGGGGAAAGATATAATAGGGACCTAAGGGGCAACATTTTCATGCAGAGGTTGATGTGTGTATGGAGTGAGCTGCCAAAGGAAGTGGTGGAGGCTGGTATGATTGCAACATTTAAAAGGCATCTGATGGGTATATGAATAGGAAGGGTTTGGAGGGATATGGACCGGGTGCTGGCAGGTGGGACTAGATTGGGTTGGGATATCTGGTCGGCATGGATAAGTTGGACCGAAGGGTCTTTTTCTGTGTTGTACATCTCTATGACTCTAAAGGAAATTCCAAGGACATTCAACCCTCTGAGGAAAAGAATGTTTCCTTACTTCTGTTTTAATAACTCTCTTATTTTTAAATAATGACCCCTAGTCCTGGATTCTCTCCTGAGAGGAAATATCTTTTTAAGCATATACCTCATCTTTCCCCTAAAGGTCTTATATGTTTCGTTTAAGTGACCTCTGACCCTTCTACACTCCAGAGGATACAGGCCCAGCCTGTCTAGCCTTTCCGCATAAGGCAATCTGCTTATTCCAGGAATGCGAATAGAAAGTGCTAGAAAAACTCAGCAGGTCTGGCCGCATCTGTGAAGAGAAAGCAGGGTTAATTTTCCAGGTCCAGTGACCCTTCTTAAGAACTGGCCCCTTTGTCCTTTCAGGTACATTGTAATATCCACCACTATCATCCAACATCATCTGTTCTCAGCTTGTTGCCATGCGCACAGGCTGCTATCATTGTGACTGTGGGTATCCAAGCTCAAAGTGGCTGCCAGGCTCTCAGAAATTCAACAATTTGTGTGGGAAAATGACATTCAGGTAGGAGATCAGACGTGATTGAGCTGAAAAGTAGAGTAAGTTGATGGGGCCAAATCGCCAAGGCCTATTTACTATTTTCTTATGACTTAAAGCATTGCACAACCATGGACATGAAAGACAGTGATGTTTTGGTAATGTCATTGGAATAGTGAGCCAGAGACTCAGGCTGATGCATGTGGGCTCAAATGACAACGAGTTAATAAATTCTGGAATTGAAGGCTTCTGTCAGTAATGGTTGACTATGAACCTACTATTGAGCTTTGTAAAACTCCCTGTGAGTAATGAATGCTGATATTTTCAACAATGCCCACATTCTAAGAAAGATTCTTTTGAAAAAATGACACAGTTGAAGTGTAGTCACAGTTATAACGTAGGAAACATGATAGTCAATTTGTGTACAGTAAGTTCCCACTGAAAGCAATGTGCTAATGGCTAGAATGTTTTTCTTAGTCCTGCTCCTCGGATGCTGCCTGACCTGCTGTGCTTTTCCAGCACCACTCTATTCTCGACTCTGTTTTTCTTAGTGCTATTAGCAGTTCATGAGGACAGGCTGACAGCTGCCCTGTGCTTCTCCAAAGTAGTGCCTTTGAGATGCAGTTGCTGTAGTAATTAAGGTGGATTAATGGAAAGCAGCAGAGTTGTGCAAACAACAATAAATCAAATTGCAGTGATTGTAATGAGGTCAGTCAGGTGGACCACTTAGAATAAGAGTTCCCTGATTGGGGCTGTTAACCTGGTCCAGTCAGGGAGCGCTGGCTGACAGATATAAACAGGCATGTCGCAAAAAAAAGGTGTGTCCCCAGTGGAAGGCTCTCTACGCGGGAGTCCTCCCCCTTTCGGGGATCTGGGGTGGAGGGTGCTGCACGCAGTGGTCCCCTGCAACTGCAGATTGTGGTGGTTCACGGACTCCCAGCCCAACTGCTTGTTCTGTGGTACTGTGGAGTCCGTGGACCATGTGTATATTGGGTGTGGGCGTTTGCACTCCCTTTTTGATTTTCTCAAAAACCTCCTTCTCTGTTTTTGGTTGCACTTCAGTCCCACGCTCCTGATCTTCGGGCACCCAGTACGGAGGAGGGAGGGCAGGTCTGAAGACCTCCTCGTGGGTCTGCTCCTGGGCCTGGCCAAATTGGCCATAAACAGGTCCAGGCAGCGGGCCGTGGAGGGCGTCATTAGGGCCGACTGCCTGCCCCTCTTTCGCGGTTACGTTAGAGCCTGGGTGTCCTTGAAGAAGGAGCACGCGGTGTCCACCAACACCCTGGAGTTGTTCAGGGAGAGATGGGCGCCGCAGGGAGTGGAGTGCATTATTTCCCCCTCTATTTTGATTTAACCCCTGCCCTCCCCTTCACTGTTTGATCACACAGCATTGCCCTTTGATGTGAAGGGCACTGCTTGTCACTGGCCACTCGGGTGTTTCCTTTCTTCTTGGTGGTGGAAACTGAGTAAAGATTCGTGCACTTTGTGTCTCACACCTGCACACACACAACGTGGGTGCTGGCGAAAAAAATAAGCACTACCGCAGTTAGGCGGTAGTGTGGGGGTTTAAAACAAAGAAAAAGAAAGAAAAAAATAAACAGAAAAAAATAAACAGGCAGGTCGCAAAAAAAGGGCGTGTCCCCAGTGGAAGGCTCTCTACGTGGGAGTCCTCTCCCTTTCTCTCGGGGATCTGGGGTGGAGGGTGCTGCACGCAGTGGTCCCCTGCAACCGCAGATTGCGGTGGTTCATGGACTCCCAGCTCAACTGCTTGTTCTGTGGTGCTGTGGAGTCCGTGGACCATGTATATATTGGGTGTGGGTGTTTGCACTCCCTTTTTGATTTTCTCAAAAGCCTCCTTCTCTGTTTTTGGTTGCACTTCAGTCCCACGCTCCTGATCTTTGGGCACCCGGTACAGAGGAGGGAGGGCAGGTCTGAAGACCTCCTCGTGGGTCTGCTCCTGAGCCTAGCCAAAATGGCCATAAACAGGTCTAGGCAGTGGGCCATGGAGGGGGTCATTGGGGTCGTTAAGGCTGACTGCCTGCCCCTCTTTCGCGGTTACGTTAGAGCCCGGGTGTTCTGGAGAAGGAGCACATGGTGTCCACCAACACCCTGGAGTTGTTCAGGGAGAGGTGTGCGCCGCAGGGAGTGGAGTGCATTATTTTCCCCTCCAACTCTATTTTCACTTAATCCCTGCTCTCCCCTTCATTGTTTGATCACGCAGCATTGCTCTCTGAGAAGGACACTGTTTGTCAGTGGCCACTCAGGTGTTCCCTTTCTTCCTGTTGCTAGAAATTGAATAAAGACTTATACAATTGTTGTTTTTTACTGTGAAAAAATAAATAAATGGTGTGTTAGAGGTTCTGTTCACTCTGAGAGCTGCCTCTGAGGAAGCCAGACCAGTGTCAACTACTATGCATGTGTACATAAAGGGTGACTTGGTGATGGGATACTGCCCTCTGTGGAGTTATTTCACAAATCACTGATTTATTCTTCATCACAAAACCAAAAGATTGTTGATTTTCAAACTGTGCCAAGAAGTGTCTAGCGTTCATCTATGCAACTTAATATTGCTGCAGTGAAATGTTAGCCTAGATTCATAGCATCATAACATGCTACAACACAGAAAGAGACCTTTCGGCCCACCAGACCTATGTCAACTAGTTATCCAGTTGGTCCTATCAGTGTCTTGTGATGCAGAAATAATGTCCCTGTCTCTGGGCTGGAAGGTACAGGTTCCAGTTCCACATATCCTTGAGATCTTTCATAATTTGTCCAGTTAACCCCCTTCCCTGGCTCTGTATCCAACACCCTGTAAACATCCCCATTCAAATATTTATACAATTACCTTTTGAAAGATATTATTATACGCCACTCTAATTCCCTTTCAGGCAGTGCAATCCAGAACTACATTGCTGCCTCAGGTAAATTACTTTCATTGCCCCTTCTAGCCAAAGATTGAACTGTAGGAAGTTTCATTTCATCGCTTTTAACCTGCATCCCATCCACCACCTTCAACATTCACTCCCTTCACCACCAATGCACAGTGAAAGTAGCAGTGTGTACCATCTAGAAGATGCATTGGAGCAATTCACAAAAGGTCCTGTTTTACAAACCAACAACCTCTACCCCTTAGAAGGACAAGGACAGCAGATACCACCATTTGCAGGTTTCCCTCCAATCTGTACACTTGGAAGTACCTCACTGAGCCTTCCCTATTGCTGTGTCAAAATCCTGGAATTCCCAATCCCATGGCACTATGGATGTCCCTCCACTGTGTAGATTACAGAAGTTGAAGAATGCAGATCATCACTACCTTCTCAAGGACATTAGAGATAAATAAATGTCAGCCCAGCCAACAATGTGAATGAACATGAAAACTTATTTAACATTAAGTTTTTATTTATTTAAAAGCAACTTCAAAGGGGCTGAATTGAGATAATGTTTACGATCAACTTTTTTCCCCAGTAAATTACTAAAGATAAGAGTAGAGTAGATTAACCTGCTATTGCTCATTCGGGTCCGGATTGAAAGTTTAGCAGTCACTGGAATTTATTCTTTGTGCCAGACATGGTATTGAATGATTCTTAAATGTTGTCCAGTTAATTAATTGGAATTGGTAGCTTTCGTGATGTCAGTCCAAGGTCACAGGAAGTGAAATTTAGAATTGAGCACTGTAAGGGTGGCAGGGTTCTTTGCATTTGTTTTCCAATGATTCCAGACGGTATTTATGAAAAGTATTTCCAAGTAACTATGTTAATCAGGGTTGGTTTCTGACTCAAAATGGTTAAGTGTTGCCAACTCGGCCAAACTGTAACAGTTTACCAGGAAGTTTGGCAGCAACATTATATATGACCTTAAACAGAAAGTTCTATAAAGCTGAAAAATCCCCGAAAAATCTTACATATGTATCAGATATCTGGAATATGCTGAAGGCTGTGGTACGCTTAGAGTCTTGGTTACATCTATTAATTACTTTTAGCTTTGTTCTCACACATTGTAGTGTCCTCTTGATCTCATCATTGTAATGACAGACGAGAGGTACTTTCTAAGATATGTGGGAAGCTAGACAAGTGATTGCTGGGCCCCTTGCTGAAATATTTGTATCATTGGTAGTCACACGTGAGGTGCCAGAAGACTGGAGGTTTGCTAACGTGGTACCATTATTTAAGAAAGGTGGTAAGGACAAGCCAGGGAACTATAGACCAGTGAGCCTGACATCGGTGGTGGGTACGTTGTTGCAAGGAATTCTGAGGGACAGGGTTTACACACATTTGAAAAGGCAAGGACTAATTAAGGATAGCCAACATGGCTTTGTGCATGGGAAATCATGTCTCATGAACTTTATTGATTTTTTTGTAAAAGTAACAAAGAAGATTGATGTGGGCAGACCAGTTGACGTGATCTATATGGACATCAGTAAGGTATTTGACAAAGTTCCCCATGGGAGACTGGTTAGCCAGGTTAGATCTCTTGGAATACAGGGAGAACTAGCCATTTGGATACAGAACTGGCTTGAAGGTAGAAGACAAAGGGTGGTGGTGGAGGGTTGCTCTTCAAACTGGAGGCCTGTGACCAGTGGAGTGCCACAAGGATCAGTGCTGAGTTCACTACTTTTCATCATTTATATAAATGATTTGGATGTGAGCATAAGAGGTGTAGTTAGTAAGTTTGCAGATGACACCAAAATTGAAGGTGTAGTGGACAGTGAAGAAGGTTACCTCAGATTACAACAGGATCTTGACCAGATGGGCCAACGGGCTGAGGAGTGGCAGATGGAGTTTAATTTAGATAAATGTGAGGTGCTGCATTTTGGGAAGGAAGTCTTAGCAGGACTTATACACTTAATGAAAAGGTCCTAGGGAGTATTGCTGAACAAAAAGACCTTGGAGTGCAGGTTCATAGCTCCTTGAAAGTGGAGTCGCAGGTAGATAGGATAGTGAAGAAGGCATTTGGTATGCTTTCTTTTATTGGTGAGAGCATTGAGTACTGGAGTTGAAAGGTCATGTTGCGGCTGTATAGGGCACTTTTGAAATTTTGCAATTTTGCCTATCAGAAACTTGAAAGGGTTCAGAAAAAAATTACAAGGATGTTGCCAGGCTTGGAGGATTTGAGCTATAGGGAGAGGCTGAATAGGCTTGGGCTGTTTTCCCTGGAGCGTCGGAGGTTGAAAGGTGACCTCATAGAGGTTTATAAAGTCAAGAGGGGCATGGATAGGATAAATAGACAAAGGTGAGGGACTCCAGAACGAGAAGGCATAGGTTTAGGGTGAGAGGGAAAAGATATAAAGGGACCTAAGTGGCAACCTTTTCACACAGAGGGTGTTATGTGTATGGAACGAGCTGTCAGAGGAAGTGGTGTAGGCTGGTATAATTGCATTATTTAAAATGCATCAGGATGGGTATATGAATAGGAAGGGTTTAGAGGGGTATGGGCCAAGTGCTGACAAATGGGACTATATTAGGTTGGGATATCTGGTCAGCATGGACGAGTTGGACCAAAGGGTCTGTTTCCGTGCAGTACATCTCTATGACTCTATGACTTTATGTTAGCAGAGTGTTGTATTCAGTCACTTTGTGAAAACATTTTCTTTGGGGATAATGGGTGAATATGTCAAAGGTACAATTCCAAATGTGAATTTTAATATCAGCTTCTTCAAGTTAGAAGAAACATACATTAAAAAGTCTTCACTGCTTAGCTCTGTCCCACTAATGTTCTCACTCCAGTGTTGTTACAGTGCTATACACAATCAGCCACTATTTTTACTTCTGGCTAAATTTAATTGTGCGACTAGGCTAGAAGGTTCCTGTTAAATTATTTCCTGCAATTGTAATTTGGATTTTGTTTCTTTCTTTTCAAAATAAAACTCCATCATTTTGACCAAAATATAAATGACTTTTAAAAACAGGAAGGAGCTCCGACTTATTGTTAAGTTTGATATTTATGTTTGGTCATTTACACCATTTGGAAGGTTTACCTCAATACAAAAATGGTAAAGGTTACATCATTTCTGCACCAGCCTTGGCTGAATGCTTGCACTCTCACCTCTGAGATGGAAGACTATTAGATCATTTATTTCTATTGTTCCTTCGTGGGATTCTATGCAAATAATGTTTAAAGAAATGCAAATAGGTGTCACTGGCGAGGCCAACATTTATTGCCAATCTCTAACTGCCCTGGAAAAGGAGACAGTGAGCTACCTTCTTGAACACCTGCAATCCATGTGGTGTAGGGACACCCTCAATGCTGTTAGGAAGAGAATTCCAGGCTTTTGATCTAGCATCAAGGAACCATTGTACAATTCTCACTCAGATCATGTGAATTGAAGAGAAATTTGCTGGTGGTATCCTTACATCTCCTGCTTTTATCCTTCTCGGTAGTAGATGTTACAGGTTTGAAAGGTGCCGTTGAAGGAGCCTTGACAAGCTGCCATTGCGCACTGGTAGTGGAGAGAATCAATGTTTAGGGTGATGAATAAAGTATCAATCAAATGGTCTAGCCAGTGTTGAGCTTCTTGAGTGTGATTGGAGCTGCACTTATCCAGGCATGTGGGGGCTATTCCATCCTGACACTCCTGACTTGTTGACATTTTGGGTGGTATTCAGACTCAAGGGAGTCAGAAGGTGACTTACTGTGAATATCATAGAATGTTACAACATAGGAGTCCATTCAATTTAATGAGTGTGCTAGCCCTTTGCCAGAAGTGTTAAAATTGCCCCATTTTCCTGTGTTTTTCTCCCATAGTCCTGCAAGTTAGTCCCCTTGAAGAAAATTTCTAATTGCCTTTTAAAGGTTTCAGTGGAATCTGAATCTACTATGCTTCCAGAGTGAATCCAAGATTTTTATAACACCCACTGGGTGACACAGTGGCTTGGTGGTTAGCACTGCTGCCTCACAGTGCTAGGGATTTGGGTTCAATTCCACTCTTGGGTGACTGTCTGAGTGGAGTTTGCACATTATGCCTGTGTCTGTGTGGGTTTCCTCTGACCATCTAAAGATGTGTAGGTTAGGTGGATTGACTATGCTAAATTGTCCAGAGGTGTGGGCTAGCCATGGAAGATGCAGGGTTACACAGATTAGGGGATGGGTCTGGGTGGGATGCTTATTGGAGGCTCAGTGTGGTCTCAGGCCGAATGGCCTGCTTCAGCACTGTAGGGGATTCTATGATTCACCCTGAAATGTATTCCCATTATCCCTCAAATTCTTTGCCAATAATTGAAATTGATAACCCTGGTTGCCACCATGTTTACCTGCTGGACTTCTGTTTTGCAAGTGGTGGTGAAATCTTGGCCTAACACTTCAGTCAACATTGGTGACGTGCTACTGTGCAAGAGGTGCTGCCTTTTCAGATGGAATGATTTCTAACCTACTCTGCCTGGCTTCAGTCTTTTTACACCCTACCTCTATTGCTCTCCATCAAGTGCAATGTAGAATCAGAGCAGATGCCATGTAAGGTGGGCAGATACTTCCCTATCCGAAGTAGAAGCAGCATGCACTGGAGAAATCTGCACGTCTGGCAGCATCTGTGAAAAGAGAAACAGTTAGCAAAGCTGCCTCCTCTTCCGAAGAAAGCACTTCTACATCCCAAGAGGAGGAGAATCTGGAACGTTCTCCATTAAAAGACATTGGAGGCTGGGGATTGGATTCAGTCCCTCAGGCCAACTTCGCTGTTCAATTGGCATTATGGCTGATCTATTCCTCAGAGTCACAGAGTCATACAGCAAGGAAACGGACCCTTTGTTTCAACCAGTCCATGCCAAATATAATCCCAGACTAAACTAGTCCCACCTGCGTGCTCCTGGCCCATATTTCTCCCAGCCTTTAACATTTCTGAATCTCTCATTATTTTATAAACTCTTATCAGGTCACCCCTCAAACTCCCACGCTGCAGTGAAAGAAGTCCCAGCCTATCCAGTCTTTCTTTATAACTTAAACCTCCCATATCCAGCAACATCCTGATAAATCTCTTCTGAACCCTCTCCAGCTTGATCATATCCTTCCCAAAACTGGGTGACCAGAACTGGACACAATATTCCAGAAGAGGCCTCACTAATATCCTGTACAACCTCAACATGACTTCCCAACTCCTATACTCAAAAGACTGAACAATGAAGGCAACAAAATTGAGATTGGTGGATGTTTGTCAGGCAAGAAGAACTAAAGATTATCAAATCTTAGGGTGCAGACCACAGTGAGAGAGGTTAAGGAGTCAGTTGTGGGTAAATTATTGCAAGTGATTTTAAAAGGTAGGGTTTGTGGACAATTAGAGAGGCAAAAATTGATTAGGGATAGTCAGCGTGGTTTTGAGTGAGGAAAATCATATCGCACAAACTTGACTTTTTTGAGGAAGTTGCCAAAAAGATTGATGAGGGCAGAGCATCAAAAGTCGCTTTTAACTTTTTAACCATCCTGTCTATATGTGATCCAAACTTCAAAGAATTATGTACCTGAACCCCTAAGTCCCTCTATTCTACAACACTACCCAAGGCCCTACCATTAATTGCATAACTGGAAGAAAGTGAGGACTGCAGATGCTGGAGATCAGAATTGAGAGTGTGGTGCTGGAAAAGCGTAGCCTGTCAGGCAGCATCCAAGGAGCAGGAGAATCGACTTTCCAGGCCTGATGAAGGGCTCATTGTATAACCACTATCCTTGTTTGTTTTAGCAAAATGCAATACCTCACATTTATCCAAATTGAGCTCCATCTTCCATTTCTCAGCCCATTGACCCATCCCTTTATAATCTTAGAAAATCTTCTTCACTGTCTACCATGCCACCAATTTTGGTGTCGTCTGGAAACTTACTAACTGTGCCTTTTATATTCTCATCCAAATCATTTATATAAATGACAATCAAAAGAGGACCCAGACCCTGTGGAACACCATTGGTCATAGGCCTTCAGTCCAAAATGTAGCCCTCTACCATTACTCTCTCTCCTGCCATTAAACCAATTCTGTATCCAATTGGCAAGCTCACCCCGAATCCCAAGTGGCCTAACTTTACTAATTAGTCAACTATGTGGAACCTTGTTGAAGATTTTATGAAAGTCCAAGTAAAACAATGTCTACTGCTCTGCCCTCATCAATCTTTTTGGCAACTTCCTCAAAAAAGTCAAGTTTGTGCGATATGATTTTCCTCACACAAAACCATGCTGACTATCCCTAATCAATTTTTGCCTCTCTAATTGTCCATAAACCCTACCTTTTAAAATCACTTGCAACAATTTACCCACAATTGACTCCTTAACCTCTCTCACTGTGGCCTGCACCCTACGCCTAAGATTTGATAATCTTTAGTTCCTCTTGCCTGACAAACATCCACCAATCTCAATTTTGTGACAGCAGCCAAAAAACTCAAGGACTGACAGAAAATGGGCCCCAAGGGCAACCATTGAGCCAGGGGTCTGCCGTCTGCCACATTGGGATGGGGGTGTAGGAGATGTCCAAGCCTACACCAGCAGTGGGTAAGGGGCACACATTTCATGCCTGCCATCCACAGGTTGATTTGACTTGAAAACACCTTGTTCCAGTGCATTTGCCAGGGTTATCCAGCTCGCGAGACTGATCCAAACAAAGCTCGACCTGGGAAGGGTTCATGCAGGACATCCTGAAGCAACACCAAGATTTCCATTAACAATCAGAAAATTTGTTTCAGAATGTCAACTGCATGATAAATATTGGTTTGAAAACTGGGAAAAATTTCTTTTTTTTCTTTGCAAGCTTAGACAGGGCCTCAATGCCATCTGAACGACAGCACCTCCAAATGAGTAACACCCTCCCTGATACAGTAATATAGACATCTGCCTTGGTCAGGAACTTGGATTCAAAACCTTCCTGACTCAGACATTGGAGTCACTGAGGCACAGCTTTAGGTCAGGTATGGAAATGAGGTAATCTGGAATACAAGCCTTTAGAACTTTTGCATTCCTTCCTGCCATTATGATGAAAGTAAAGTGACTCACTTTGTTTTTAATAATCTGCAGCCAGCTTTGATCAAATAAGGAACAAGCAGTTTGTAATATATCAGCGTTGAGGAATGTTACAATGAATGATTTTTAGCAGTAGGAAGGGTAACTGATTAATTTGGAGCAGTTATGCCATTTCAACAAGAAGTCAGTGAATGGAAAATTGCTGATTGCTGGATACTTGAGTCAGAACGAGTCACAAGATCACAATCTCTAAATTTCTTCTATACAAATTAGGTCGTGAGTAATAGTATAACATGAATTCAAACACCGGCAATATATGACAGGCCTGGCTGCACCTGTGGTGACTGACAACAAGATCATAAACTTCTGCTATGAAAATGAGTTCCTGTATATAGGTATAACAAAGTAGAAAATGCCATAAAAATATTTGGCAGGTCAGGCTGCATTTCTAGAAAGAGTATTAATGGATAGGATTTTCCATTTGCAAATGGGTGGTCCATCCTTCCACACTGTAAAGTAATAAAGGGTTTGGTTGGTAATGTCATGGCACAGGTTCCCTCAAATTATGGAAGGTGAACCAGTTTGGAAATTGGCAGCTCACCCGTCATTTTGAGAGTATCAATTAACCAATGCTACTGATATAGCTCTACCAATCACAATCTTTCATTGCCTGTGGCACTTCTCAGGTGTTGGATATTTGTGAATCGTTCATGCCAGCCAAACTGAGGTGGCACATAATTGGCAGGGCCTGGATCAAAGGCCCAGTAACCATGGCTCCATGCTTCATGCTGTGCTAAGCTTGGGAACCCAGGGTCAAGAGTCATGTCAGGACCTGTGTCTGCCCTTAGGAGCATGGTTAAATGAAACAGCAGCTTCTGCTAGAGAAAGTGGCAATGTCCATGTGTTTTTGTTTGACTTTTTAAAAAACTGTGTTTTGTGCCTTCAATAACATTTAAAAGTTTGGTTCTGAGAGCAGGATACCTTTATAAGTCTAGCCTTGATTGACTTGGTGTTCATGACTTTACCCCTCTGCAGCACAATGTCCCAGCCCTCTATGGTTGTCACATGGTATCTTGGCAAAATAAAAAGTGCAGCAGTTATGATCTGAAATTGTTGAACTCAGTGCCGAGTCCAGAAAGTTCTAAACTGCCTCATTAAAAGCTGTTGTCAAATCTGAAACACAGGACAGAGAAGCTACAAAGGCTGGGGGTTTCCAAGGAGAATTTTGAAACAGAAATGAATAGATTTTTGCTATGGGGGTGGGGGGGATTAAGGTTTACAGGGTCATGGTGGGTAAAGGGAGTCAATCATCTACAATCCAAATGAATAACAGAAAAGACCCTGAATGGCCTCTTTCTGTTGTCATTTAGCTCAGTCATTAGCTCAAGCTGGAGCTCCTTGTTACTCACATCGTTTATTTTTGTGTGTGGAGACTAAACTTCCTTTTGTTTTAACATGGAAAATCTATCAGTGTCAAAATCTGAAGGGAAGTAAATTCAGCTGCAACTGAGTCTGTTTGGAAATGCTGTCATCTACTTTACAAGATCAATTTTGGTCAGTCCATTGTCAAGAATCCTTCAGTTCTCTTTTCTCTCACACATAATTGATCATAGTTTAATATTATGGTAGTCTTTCATTACTGTACATGTGTGTGTGTGTCCAACTTATTTCAAATAATTGTCGTCCTGCAATGTTCAGTTCTTTGCTACTGTTTGGTTTCTGAGGGGCAATTCCCTCTGTGGTGATGGTGCGGACTGGTTTCATTATACATTTCAAAATTGCACGGTTCAATGTGTAAAATTTTGAAAGCCTAAAGGTTATATTTTCAATCATTTGATGCAGAAGGAGAGAGAATTTCCAAAAGATCCGAATGAAACTGAGCTCCCACTTGCCTTGAGAGTAGAGATTAAAACACCCAGTGTCTTTATGTAGCTCCATTTCTTGGAACCCTGAGCAAGGAAGAAGGAAATTTATAATATTTTTAATCGGGACAGAGAATTTTATTTTCTCTTCTGGCAATTTTTAAAAATGCATTCTTTCATGGTATTTGGGCAGGGATGGCTAAGCCACCATTTACTGTCCATCCCTAATTGCCCTGGGGAACGTGGCGATGAGTTGCTCTTGAACTGCTGCAGTCTTTGGGGTGCAGGGACACCCACAGCATTGTTAGGGAGAGAGTTCCTGGTAGTTAGGGAGGGAAACCCAATGAGACTGAAGTATATTTGGGTGATATATTTCCAAGTTAGGATGGTGAATGGGAGGGGAACTTGCAGGAGGTGGTGGTCCCATGTATCTCATGCACTTGTCCATCAAGGCGGCACCGGTTGCAAGTTTGGAAGGTGCTGTTGAATGTGATTGGCTGTGATGCATCTTGTTGATGGTGCACACTGCTGCCACCTCCTGAGCGACGGTAGTGAGGGATTTGAAGATAGAGTGCTAATCAATTGGGCTTCTTTGTCTTGCTGGTGTTGAGCTCTTGAATGTTGTTGGAGCTGCACTCATCCAGGCAAGTGGAGAGTATTCCATCACATTTCTGCCTTGTATCTTATAAATCATGATTTTTTTAGGACAGTGATTATAGACAACATTTAACAACAATGATTGATTACCTGAATTGATCTCATTCTTCCTGATTTAATAGGGGCATTGGAAGATTTATTTGAACTTCTACAAGGATCTTATATTTGAAATGAAGTTTTCATGAATTTGTCCTTTCCTGCCAATAGTATGTCTCTTAGATATCGGAACTGCTTGCATACAAAGAACATCTTTACACAATAAAATATCTTGAGGTGCATTCTACAGACATTAATTAATAAAATTTTACTCCAAGCCACTTAAAGGCATATTAGGATCAAGAGTCAAAATATTGGGCAAAGAGCTAGATCTCAAGTGAGGGGAGAGAGAGAGAGGGAGAGATGAAGAGATGAAGAGAGGGAGAGATGAAGAGAGGGAGAGATGAAGAGATTTTGAGGAGGGAAAGGAATTCCAGAGCTTAGGATCTGGGCAGCTGCAGTATGGTGGAGCAAATAAAACCAAATGTTCCAGGGATGCGGAGTTCTAGTTACATGGATAGACTGGTGGAATTGGGACAGTTCTCCTTGGAGGAATGATGGATTGAAGCAGATTTGATAGAGGTATTCAAATGATGAGAGGACTTGGTAAGGTAGATTGAAACTGTTAGCTGTTGGCACAGGGCTGGAAAATCACAGGTCACTCACTTAAGGTGATTGACATAAACACTAACACTCTTTCGTAACCCTGTAAGTAGTAAGGATCTGGACTGAAGTTCCCTCAGATGGTGCTTAAGGAATACAACTGAGATCTTCAAAAGGGAACTAGAAAAGAATTTGTCGAGAAATAAGTATAAGGTAATGGGAATGAGATGAGCTGAATTGCTCTTGGTAATCTATAATGAGCAAAAAAAATTGAGTTAATTTTTTTGATTAATTCATTAGCTGCAAAGGTCTTTAAAGGAATAGCTTCTGGGAAGAAAGTTGTCATATCCACAATTGTAAGGATATACTGGTGTCCTACTTTGTTTCTCAGTAATGGTCCTCATGGTTAGCTTGGATGGCTGGTTTGCAATAATGCCAACAGCATGGGTTCAATTCCTGCCACCATCTGAGGTTACCATGGCGGATTGTCCCTCTCAATCTCTCCCCTCACCTGAGGTATGGTGACCCTCAGGTTAAGTCACCAAATAGTCATCTACTTTTAAAAAACAGAGCAGTCCTATGGTTTGGTACGATTACAGTGACTTTACCTTACCCTTACACAAACCACTAACACAGTCTGAATGGTTCTTCAAAAGCTGTTGTAGGTATTGAAGATGTCAATTTGAGGTTTTCCTGCAGCCTGACATTATGGCATGTTTTATAGTACAGATCCAAATAAAGTCTTGGCTAGGTGAAATGCCTATCTATTGCTTGCTTTCATTCAAATTCCTGTATGTCCTACCCACTCTAGGAATTTTCTGTGCCACTTACAACAACTTACAATGTCTAGGTGGAGCCACCATCTGAGGGACAACTGTCCATTCCTCATCTGCAGGTCTGAGAGGGTACCTCCACTTCTCCATCAAAACTTTTATAACTCTTCGGAATGCCTTGAGCCTCCACTTCAGTATGAGCTGCCTGAGTTAACTTTCTTGGATCTATTTTCTGAACCTCAATTAGCAAAGACTCATTAAATACCTTTTCTGAACTATCTCCAGCCTTAAGGAAAGGTTCAGCCTCCCTAACATCTGCTTACGATATTACTGTGACCTCTGGTGATGATCTTTGTTTAGCCATTGCTCTGGTCACCAGACATGATGGAATATTTTCCTATAACTGTTCTGTCTCTAACCTCATTTGGAATTTCCATGGTTATGGGTGATAGTCTAAACTTTATTCAGTTTAATCATTACTCAGGTGTAAATATAAATTTCATTCGAATGTAATTTCTGAACAGTTTATACTACCACTTAACAAGTCACATTCTAATTTTACTTTATATATCCAATGAAACTGGGATACACTCTCCACTTATCCCACTTAATAGCCCACTTAGGCTTTTGTTGAATGGAACATAGATCCAGTCAAAAAGGTTTGAGTAGCTCCTGTGTCTCTTAATATAGTTATGAGCTTAGCTGTAGTATTTGAAGAAAAAGGAGTATATTTCCTTTTGGCAGAAAACTTTCATATCTCTCATCTACCCTATTCACCTCACCTGTCCTCCTAGCATTAGTTTCCTGGTTGAGGTTAAAGTTGATTTGTGGTTTTAAGGATTAAACATCTTGTGGCTCTTTACACAGAACAGTAGGCAGCACTGACAATCAGGACAGTCTCACAGGCATTTTAAAAGACAGACTTCCAAATCAAATAAATGAGTCGGAATGTCTAATATGTTCAAAATTCCACAAGTTCACGCACACTTTGGGAAAATAGAAATTCCAGTGTTCCCTAAATGGTTCTGGAGCTTCACCTCGTTCCTTGGTGGTCAGTATTGGGAACCTTGTTTTTCCTGACATCATCAATAATCTAGACCTTGACGTGCAGGGAACAATTTCAAAGTTTGCAGATGACACAAAATTTGGAATAATTTTAAACTGTCAGAAGTCTAAATTTCATATCTGCCATGGTGGGATTTGAATCTAGGCCCTCAGCACATTATGGGTTAATAGTTCTTTTTGTTCACTCACAGGATGTGAGCGCCACTGGCTACACTAGCATTTGTTGCCCACAGGGCAATTCGGAGTCAGCTACATTGCTGTAGGCCTGGAGTCACATGTAGGCCAGACTAAGTAAGACTGGCAGATTCCTTCCCAAAAGAACTTCAGTGAATCAAATGGGGTTTTTTCCCCCCAATTCTTAATTTTAGTTTTTTATTGAATTCAAATTCCACCATCTGCCATGATAGGAGTCAACTTCAGGTCCCCAGAACATTACCTGGGTCTCTGAATTAACAGTCCAGTGATAACAATACTGGGCCATTACTTCCTCTTAAATAAGCTGGTGATAATACCAATATACTATCACCTCCCCACAGTGAGAGTTTATTAGAAAGCTGCAATAATAATCTTGAGATATTTTAATCTAAACGTTGACTAGAAAAGTCAGATGGGCAAAAGTAGTCTAGGTGAGGAGTTCATAAAACGTCTTCACCATAATTTCTTAGATCAGCATGTTCTGGAGCTGACCAGAACACAGTCTATACTAAGAGTTGGTATTGTTCAATAAAATATGATTAATTCATAATCTCATAAAGAAGGTGCCCTTGGGTGGCAGCATAATATGATTACATTTTACAATCAATTTGAAGAAAAGACAAGTGCATTTGAGGCTATTTTTAGTTTTATTTTAACAAGGCCAATTATGAGGCCATGAAAGCAGAGCTTGCTCAAGTGAATTGCAAATTAAAGGATAGATCAACAGAAATAGAGTGACAGACATTTAATGGAATATTTCAGAATTTACAGAATATATACATTCCAACCGATAAGAAAAATCCAAGGGATGAACCAGTACAAAGCTTAAAGAAAAATTGTATAACTGTATAAAGACATGTGAGTGGAGAGAAGATTGGATAAAGCATAAAAACAGCCAAGAATGACCAAAAAAATTTAATAAAAAAGGAAAATTAGAGAGAAAGCTCCCAAGAAACATAAAAACAGATCACATGAGTTTCTATGAATTTCTAAAGAAACGAGTTAACAAATTGAGTGTTTGCCAATAAAAAGTGAAACTGGAAAATGGAAAACAGGGAAATGGAAGCTGAATTGAACAGTATTTAGCATTAGTGTTCACTATAGAGGAGACAAGTAACATTCCAGAACCAGCAATAAGTCAAGAAATGGAATGGAGGGAAGATGACAGGAAAACCATGATTACCAGAGAAATGGTACTGAGTAAATTGTTGGCAAAGTGGGCTTACAGATGTCCAGGTCCTTCATCCTAAATATTAAGTGTTTGGTGAGACAGTTGATTTTAATTTTCCAAATCTCATTTGATCTGGGATGGACCGACTAAACTGTAAATTAGTGAATGTAACTCCTTTTTTCAAAAAGGGAGGTGGAAAGCAGGAAACTACAGGCCAGTCTGTCATGGGGAACATAATAGAATCTATTATTGAAGGAGTAATAACACGGCACTTGGCTAAATTCATGGTAATCAAGTAGAGTCCTCTACTTGGGTTTCCTCCGGGTGCTCCGGTTTCCTCTCACAGTCTAAAAATGTGCAGGTTAGGTGAATTGGCCATGCTAAATTGCCCGTAATGTTAGGTGAAGCGGTAAATGTAGGGGAATGGGTCTGGGTGGGTTGCGCTTCGGCGGGTCGGTGTGGACTTGTTGGGCCGAAGGGCCTGTTTCCACACTGTAAGTAATCTAATGTAATCTAATCTAGAGTCAACATGATTTTGTTGAAAGTGAAATAATGTTTGTTGAATCTGTTGGCATTCCTTGAGGAGGTAATTATTGTTGTAGTTAAAGGGCAACTGTTGGATTGGGTGTACTGTATGTATATTTCCAGAAGGCATTTGATAAGATGCCATATCACAGCTTATTCCAGAATATATAAGCTCATGGTGGAGGGATGGCAAATTCGCATGGATAGAAGATTGGCTAGCTAACAGGAAGCAGACAGTAGGTATAAAAGGGTCTTTTTTCAGGTGGCAAGATGTACAAACCTCAAGGATTGGTGCTGACAATTTACAATTATTTGCGATTTATATAAATGTCTTAGATGAAGGGACAGAGATACAGTGACCAAATTTGCTGGTGACACAAAGGAATTAAGTTGCAAAGAGGACAGGTTACAAAAAGGTAGGCTAAGTGAGTAGGTAAAGTTATAGAAAATGGAATATAATGTGGGAAAATGTGAAAATGGCCCTTATGGCAGGAAGAATAAAAAGGCATGTAGATTGCAGAACCTCATGTTGCAGAGGGATCTGGGTCTCTTTGTGCACAAATTGCAAAAGGTTAGTATTGTATGCATGTGCATCAAATAGCTAGGAAAGTGAATACAATGTTAAAGTTGATCACAAGGGGAATTTTGTACAGAGTAGGGAGGTTATGCTTCATATATACAGGACACCAATGAGACTACATCTGGAGTATTGCCCATCGTATTAAGGGAGGATGTTCAGAGAAAGTTTACCAGATGAATACATGGAATGAGTGGATTACCTTACAAGGAAAAGGTGGACAGGCTAGGCTCGCACCTGTTGGAGTTCAGAAGAGTAAAAGTAACTTGAATTGAACATAAAATCCTGAGGGGTCTTGACAGAGTGGATGTGGAGAGGATGTTTGCACTTACGAGAGAATCTAGAAACAGGAGTTACTGTTTAAAAGTCAAGATTCACACATCCAAACAGAGCTTAGAGATCTTTTATCTCTCGGATGGTGGTCAGTTTTCAGAACTCTGAAAAACTAGTGAGAACAGAATCCTTAAATATGTTTACTGCTGAGGTAAATAGATTTTTGTTCTGCAAGGGCATTTCAATCAGATGAGCCGGGTTCTTACTGAATGGTGCATCAAGCTCGGAGGACTGAATGGCCTCTTCAGGCTTCTGATTTGTACGTTTGTATGTAATCTGACATGGAACACCAAAATAGACAAACCTATCACATACTGGCTATTGCTTAAGCCTTTTGGTAGCAAGTGGGAATGGCCTGTGAGAATTTGGTGAAGCCATTCGTGAGTACGAGAACTTGTCACATGGTTGATGTGAAGAATGGATCCAGGAGGATGAGCTAATTGAACAACTTCACTCTCTCCAGGGATACAGAGACTAGTTCCTTCCCTTGCTTATAATCATAAACCACTACTGTAGCTACATTAGATGCTGCTATTGCCAAAGATCCTTGCTGGTACCTGTTAAATCCACTGCATACTTCTTTTGAGTATCGTTACATCTTGCCATTGGGCTTTTCCACACAGAGCTCCATCATGAATGTCGTCTGCTCACTGGTGTTGACATCTCTGGATGCCATAATAGGCTGTGCACTATTAATCCTATCTTCAATCATCAGACTACCTATCATTTCCAATCTGTGCCAAATCTCTCTGGCTTCTGACTCATCAGCAAGTAAAGTCTGACCATGAGTACCACCTCCTTCCTCCATAGCATCAAGGGTGCACATGTGAGAAGTCTGTGTGTGGGTTAGGACTCAATGTGCGATTTCCTCTGCCATTACCTGAGCTTCCACTGATCTTAGAGGAGCTTCAGTTTTGCTCGTGGTCATTGCCAGTTTCAACTCCTCCATCATCATTTCATCACAATTAAATGCGTTCCGACCTTGTCCGCCATGACTTGATGTCTGAGCAGTGGAATCTTGCTGACTGCTGCCAAGATCCAACACAAAAGTTGATCATGGTAGTCCAAAGATCATGAAGCAGGGAATCGTTATTCTACTGACATCAGGTTATGGCAAACAGGAAGGGAAATTAAACTTAAACCTGGAAAACATAACTTACACAAAGAATTAAGTCTGTGATTTACATCTGGTTGAGGAAATTCTTTGTCTGATCTTTCTCCCCATGCAGCCTCCTCCCCCCAAAGACACCCTCTCCTCTATTCGCCCGCTTCATCTGCCCTGTTCATTGCTGTTCCCTACTGTCACCACCTGCTGGAGACCCTGACACACTAGTAATGTGTGCAGCTGACTTATTTCTGTCAGTGACATCAAAGCAAAGATTTGCTTAATGTTGTGTACAATAGTATCTGCACTTCATTTGTTATAAATCACCATGGGACATCCTTTGGTATAAGTCTATATGATGTAGGACTAGAAGTAGGCCATTTGGCCTACAGAATTTACTCTGCTATCAAATGAGATCATGGCTGATCTGGTAATCATAAGACCCTAAGAAATGAGAACAAGTTTAGGCCTAATCTGCCATTCAGTAGGATCATGGCTTATCCAACATTCTTCATATTTACTTTCTTGCGTTTTCCCCGTATCCCTTGATTTCCCTTGAATCTTTTCTGATAATGCCATGAAAAGTGCTATATAAATACAATTATAATGTGAGTTAATTAACACAAGAACTAGGAGCAGGAGTAGCCCATCAAGCCTTTGTCTGACATTCAGTATAATCAGGCTGAACCTGGACCTCAACTCCACTTTCCTGCCCCCATCTTGCATCCCCGATCCCCCAAGGGACTAATGCTCGGTCTGTCTCAACTTTAAAGTATATTTGACAATGCCCCATACCTAACCCTATGGGGTAGAGAATTCCAGAGTTCAGCGCTATTTGAGTGAAGAAAGCTTTCTTTATCTCAATTCTAAATGATCAGTCCCCATACTTGAAACTGTGCTTCCATATTCTCAATTCCCTGACCAATGGAAGCAACACCTTTATAACAATCTTGTCATACCACTCCCAGAAGCTTGAGCATGGCACTGATATTTACAGTCATAGAGTGTAACAGCACAAAAACAGACCCTTTGCTCCAACTTGTCCATACTGACCAGGTTTCCAAACTAGTTTCATTTTTAGATTAGATTAATTACAGTGTGGAAACAGGCCCTTCGGCCCAACAAGTCCACACCCACCCGCAACCCACCCAGGCCCATTCTCCTACACCTAACACTACGGGCAATTTAGCATGGCCAATTCACCTAACAAGCACATTTTTGGACTATGGGAGGAAACCCACACAGACAGGGGGAGAATGCACAAACTCCACACAGTCAGTTGCATGATGCGGGAATTGAACCCAGGTCTCTGGTGCTGTGAGGCAGCAATGCTAACCACTGTGCCACCGTGCCGCCTATTTGGCCTCTAAATCTTTCCTATTCAGATACCTGTCTAAATATCATTTCTTTGATGCCTCTGGTCTTACTAAGTTTAGCAGATTTATGAGGGAAGTTTCTAATCATGGTATTACGACATGACAATGTAAAAACAGGTTTTACATTGCGGCCCCACTCTTGTCATTCACTTAATTTCATCTTGATTTCATTTGACAAATGTGATCAAAGGGTTTAGGTAGATGTGAGATGAAAGGACTTCTAAAACTAGGAACTTTAAAGAGAATCTAAGTAAACATTCATGTGAACAACAAGTCACTCAAAGGTCAATGATTTTATCATTGGCTTTGAATGAATCATCCCTTTTTGGATAATATGCAGCTTGAATCTTTGTTCCTAATTTCATTGACTCTTATAGAAATGGAAACAAAACAATTTTCATCCAGAAATATACTTATGCATTGTTTCTGAGTAAATATCAAGCCTGTTAATTGTGCTCATTTCATTGTGCCTGTAAACAATTGCACCTACCCTGAAGTTCTGAGTTAAAAATTAATATAAGGAAGCCAGATTACAGGTCTCTTGCCTGCAGACATGGAAGCCCTGGAAGACCAGGTGTTTACAGAATTAGAAAGAAGTGATCAAGAGTGAATCTGGAGTCAGAATCTGACTCAGTCTGTGGAAGGGGCCAGAGGGAGGTGGAATGGATGGCAAAGGTATGAGGTTTGTGTGATGGAGAGGATGACAATGACCACTGTGTTCATAATGATTGACAGGAAGAGTGTGCGAGTATTCCCAGATGAAATCCTGGACAAGCAGGTGATCCACATAGAGGGAGTGGAGGAGTTGAGGGAGCTAGGGGTAGAGATGCAATTGCTCTCAACTTTTATGCAGAGGCTGATCATGTTGCCACAAGGCACTGAGAGGCAGAGAGCCGAGGATAGATCCTGGGACCTTCACAGCAGTGCAGAAGCAGAACATGAAGCCATGGCTGGAGAAGTTGTGGCTACTAATGTTAATGTTAAGAATTTAAGAATGAAGCCAAGGGCAGTCCCAGTGACTGACAATCAAGGTGGGATGTTGGAAAAGGATTAGATGGCAAAAGGTCACAGAAAAGATAAGGATAATGAGGAAGCATCATGTGCTGCAATACAGCTGGAATGTTATTAGCCTGTCAGTGAACTGGAACATAGGAAGGCTGGCAAAGTGGAAGGTATTGGTGTAGACCATACAATTCTCTACCTACGCCATGAAATTTGCAGTGGTAGAAACATTATCTGATCAGCTGCTCACTGGGAGCACAAATGAATTATGGTCACAAATGAATTATGTTTAATTGGGGAGAAAGTGATAATGTCACTAGACCTAGTAATCCTGATAAATGCTCTGGTGCCAGGTTCAAATCCCATTAATGGAGCTGGTGGAATTTGAAAGTATTTAGTTAATTACATTAAATGATTTGATCAGAGCAAGAAAACCTGAAATTAAAACTAGTGCCACAAAGGTACAATCAATTATTGCAAAAACCTGTCCCCTTTAGGAGAGGAAATGTACTGTTCTTACCTGATTGGCCTCCATGTGGCTCTAGGCCCACACCAATGTGATTGGTGTTTCAACTAATCTTTGATTTGGCCTTGCAAACCACTTGGATTGTAGGCAATTAGAGAGGATAAATGAAAGTTGGCTCTGTTAAAGACGCTCACACCACATGAAAGAGAATAAAGAAATTCCTGCTTCTATGTTGTTTTGATTTCATGCGTTGTCCCTCAGGACCTGACAGACTATTAATCTAAAAACCAAAAGAATGCGGATGCAGTAAATCAAAAACAAAAACTGGATCCAAAATGTTAACTCTAATTTCTCTTCACAGATGCTGCCAGACCTACTGAGGTTTTCCAGCAACTTCTGTTTTTGTTACTGTTAATCTAAGTTGTCTACTCAATATTTGGTTCTTGAATTTATCACCATTTTACTTTTATTGTTTTTGCATGGTCGATGCTCCATAAATATATTATTGTGAAATTTGTAAGTGTAAGTGTAAGACACCAAATTTATGCTCAATGTTATTCTATTATTTGGAAAGTAGATAACATGATTGGATATAGTTAAATCATTGTGAGTTCATTTTGGTATTGCTTGTGAAGGGTTATTGTCAATTAGGCATATTTTTCTTACAGTTGAAATCAATTTACATTTGTCTAGATTTTCCTGTCTCTTCAGAACTCCCTCAAGAGATTAATGTGCCTTAATGCTTAATGGAGTTGGTAGAAAGTGGTTTCAACGTTAGTCTAAGTGTTGCCTCACTGATAAAGCAGATTTGTATTCTTGCAATATTCATCTATTGTTTGGAGTTACAAAAACACAGTATGATCTTACCAAATTAAAGCTTTTAAACAAAACTTCCTTGTCAACTGAAATTGTGGGATTGTGCTATTTTTCACAAATTAATACTTTTGACTTGATTACTTGAGTGAGGAATTAAATTATATTCTGTTTGAGTAAGGTTTGTTGTAAATATTTTCTGTAAAGTAGAAGACTATATACCTTAGGTTAGAAGCAGGCTCCGGAGTTTATGGTTTTATGGTTATTTTATGGCTTGATCTAATGTAAAATGTGAGAATGGTTTGAGGCAAAAGGCTTTTATTCAAGTACATAGCTAGGTTTTAAAATAGTTTAATTTTGTAACTTAAAATATGTAACATGCCAATATCAGTGTGTATGGTGTTTGGAAATAACTTCCGTGAATTTGCTTTAGATATCAACAGTTGTAGTGGAGTGACACATTGTTCTTTTAGATAAAGGTTATTGATGGGTTTTGTAGATTCTTTTGATGCATCATTGAGGTAATTGGGATGGTTGTTAATCATTTTTACCTGTCACCACATACTCTAAGAAGATGCTGAAATTGTCCATTGGCACCTCCTTAACCTGGTAAAGATCTATGGAGTTGATGAGCCATGAGAGACAAGCTGTCTTACAAGGGATGATCTAACCAATCCAAGATCGAGCATGAACTAATAAGCCAATCAGAATTCAGGGTTGCTCTGACATAGTACAGTGGGTAATAGCTAACAAAGAGTTATAATTGGCAGGAGAACTTCAGTCAATGGAAGAATAAAAGAGCTCTGTGCTTCTGTCGCTATCTTTCATTCCAATGTGGATCAAAGAAGTTTATAAAATGGATAGGCTAAATAGTCAAGGTCTTTTCACCAGGGTAGGGGAGTCTAAGGCTAGACAGCATAGGTTTAAGGAGAGAGGGGAAAGATATAAGAGACATCTAAAGGGCAACATTTTCATGCAGAGGGCGGTGTGTGTACGGAATGAAGACAGAGGAAGTGGTGGGTGTTGGTACAATTGCAACATTTAAAAGACATCTGGATGGCTATGTGAATAAAAGGGTTTAGAGGAATAGGGACCAAATGCTGGACTAGATTAAATTAGGATAATTGGCCAGTATGGATGAATTGGAATGAAGGGTCTGTTTCCGTACTATACATGTGTATGATTCTATGACTTTTTAACTGAAAAACCACCACCTTTTTAATTATGTATTTTATATTTGTTATAATGTGCTTAATGTATTTTGTAAATCTGTGGAAATGTATTTGTATCCGAATGGATCTTGTAACTACTCAGGAGTAATAAACTTTACGATTAGTTTATAATTGTATTTGAATAAAGTTTTGTATTCAGAATAGAAGTGAAACCCAGAACCATAAAAAATCTTTTACATTCACCTGAATTGGCAGAGAGGGTCTTTGTTTAATGTTTTATCCTAATATTATGTTCCCAACGGAACAGTTTTCTTGTGACCTTGTACCGAAATACAGTCAGGCTGAAATATAGATCATGAACTTGAATCCTGCTGTTCACCTGGACCTTTCATGATTCAGATATGTGACTGCTTCTAACTGAGCCAAATGGATGATGATACTTAATGCAATGATAGGAACAAAAAATTATACTTACTGTGCAGCTGATTTCTGGTATAAGTTATCTAGCAAAAATCCAACAATGTTGAAAACTGTTTGCCTTCTGAACTTCTGTAAACTAAACTTTCAGTGTATTAGTCCCATGTGTTATACAGATCATTAAATATTTTGCACGTATACAATGAGGATCAAAGAACTTATAAACAATTTTAACCAATCTCTGGCCAGTAGCCCATTATGGCTATTAATGCAACATGTACATATGCTACTGATCCAGTCACTAATGAGATTCATCAGTAGGCTTTATAAACATTAGACTGTAGAATATTTGATTATGACTTGACAAATGGAAATTTCATTGCACAAAGCACACAATGATTCCAGATTGAATTTTTAAAAATGTATTCATTTTGTGGGATGTGATTGTCCCTAATGGTTGACTCTCAACTGCCCTCTGGGCAATTAAGGATGGGTAATAAAAGCTGGCCCAGCCAGCAATGCACACAGCCTGTGGATGATTTTAAAAATCCTTGCTGTAGCTGGATCCATTTTCATAGTTCCAATGAACCTGTGTGGGGAATATCAGAAAATAACCAGGCCCTTAGTAATGTGAACAGTCAGCATTCACGTCACACACAAAGTTTAGTACAATCCTCCATCTAGTTGGAGATGGTCTCTTGGCGGGGGGGGGGGGGGGTCCACCACATGGACCTTTGACGTAGAGACCTTATTGTGATGTATACAGCATAAACCAAACCACTCAAACACAGTAGGAGATTGTGAGTGCTGTAGGATTACTGATAGCTTGTCCACACGTCACCATGAAAGGCAGCCTTACATGTAAGAGTATGTTCTCAAATATTGACAGTTCAAGGTAAAAGGCTATCAGCTCCGTGTACTTAAGCAGCTCCGAGACCTGAGATTGTGCTTGGGAATTGTCGCTGGCTGGTGTAACATTCATGGTGATCATTTCAATTTCCCAGAGATGATTATGATCAAAGTCTAATGACCAATGACATAGTGAAGATTACGTTTGTATCGCACAGAGTTGGACCCTGCAACATTTCCAGTGCAGAGTGCTCGTATTAGAGAGATCCTCACCCCACCCCTTCAAAGGGGCCTTACTTCTCTTATAAGTACTCAGACACAATAAAACCCACTTGAGCCAGCCACCCTGGGACCATTTTCCATTTCCCGGATGTAGTTCAGATTTACGTGAGAATGAAAGACTATGATGGTCGGGAGAGTGAATCACAGGCTCAGCCTACTAATCAAGGGGCATCTTTGAACCTTAGTGTTCCTCTCTGTCTTGTGCTGATGCCGAGTCTTCAGGACTGAGTTTCCACTCATCTTCTCACAGCTCCTTCAATTATGATTGCATCTCCCAACATCAGCGTGACCCCTCTACATCCCAGCATGCTGCCTCCAAACCTCCCAGTTAATCTCTCCAAATTCCTGAGCACAGCAGTAGCTACTCGAGGAAGGTCAGTAAACTTATTTAGAAATGGATAGAACATATGAGCAACAGGAGCCTATTCTGCAATTCAATTAATCTGCAAGTTTGTTCTTGAGTTTCTTTTGTTCAGTAAGTTCATGGTGGGCAGGCAGGAAGGAGGTGGTGAGATCTCAGTCACAGTCTTATTGAAAGCCTCACCTACCACCCCACCAGTCTCTGCATCCAATGTGTCATCCTCAAATACTTCTGCCAACTCCAACTTGACCCCATCATCAAGCACATCTCCCCTTCCCCACCCCTCTCTGCCTTCTGCAAGGACCGTTCCCTTCAACAGTCCTTGGTTTGTGACTCGCTCCCCACTGATCACCCCCTCCCAAACCCCGAACCCCTGGTACCTCCATTTGCAAGCGGAAAAAATGTAAAACCTGCCGGTACACCTCTCCCTCCACCTCCATCCAAGGCCCCAAACTGTCCTTCCAGGAGAGACAGAGGTTCACCTGCCTCTCTTCCGTACTAGTTTACTGCATCAAATGCTCCCGATTTGATCGTCTCTTTATTGGGGAAACCGTACGTAAACTTAGAGAATGACTCACTGAATATCGCAGCCAGGTCTGCAAGGGCTGACCGGACCTTCCAGTCACCGGCCATTTCAATTCTCGCAACCACTTTCTTTCTAACATGACCACCCTTGGCCTCTTCCTTTGCCAAAAGAAACATTGCGCAAATTGGAGGAACAACACCTCATTTTTCGCCTGAGCAGCTGACAACACAAAGGACCCAACATTGAGTTCTCCAATTTCAAATAACCTCCCTTCCCATCCCCGGACTCCCTTCCCAGACCGTCCCCATCCCTTCCACTCCTCTCTCTTCCAACCAGATACATTCCTCCTATTGACCAACCAGGTCTTACTCTCTACCTGTCTTCAACTATCCCACTTCACCAGCCTGCTCCCGCCACCCCCTTTATCTGCAGCTCTCTCTCTCTCCCCCTCCGCTCTCAGTGCCCTGCTCCCCCACTCCCCTGCTCTCAGTGCCCCTCCCCTCCACTCCCCTGCTCTCGGATGCTGTCTGTCCTGCTGTGCTTTTCCAGCGCCACACTTTTCGATTCTGTAAAATATGGTTAGTAAGTTGGCGATTTTTGAGACGATTTGTAGCTCAGGTTGAGGTTCTGGTTGTAGATTTGATCACTGAGCTGCAAGGTTCATTTTCAGATGTTTTGTCACCCTACGAGGTAGCATCATCAGTGAGCCTTTGGATGAAGCCCTGCTGGCATGGCCCACTTTCTGTTTATGTGTTTAGGTTTCCTTGGGTTGGTGATGTCATTTCCTGTGGTGATGTCATTTCTTGTTCTTTTCTCGGGGGTGGTACATGAGATCCAAGTCAATGTGTTTGTTGATAGATCTCCTGTTGGAATGCCATGCTTCTAGGAGTTCTTGTGCATGTCTCTGTTTGGCTTGTCCTAGGATGGATGTACTGTCCCAGTTCAAGTGGTGTCCTTCCTCATCCATATATAAGGATACGAGTGCGTCATGTCCTTTTGTGGCTAGTTGATGTTCATTTCTCCTGGTGGCTAGTTTTCTGCCTGTTTGTCCAATGTAGTGTTTGTTACAGTTCTTGCAAGGTATTTTGCAAATGACATTAGTTTTGCTTGTTGTCTGTATAGGGTCTTTCAAGTTCATTAGCTGCTGTTTTAGTGTGTTGTAGTGATGCCATGAGGTCTGAGTAGTCTGGCAGTCATTTCTGAGATGTATTTGATGTAGTGGACAATGGCTAGGGTTTCTGGACATGTTTTGTCTGCTTGTTAGGTTTGTTGCTGAGAAATCAGTGGACTGTGTTCATTGGGTACCACCACACACTGCAGCACAGAGGACACACGCAGAGCAGAGGAAAATGACCTACACAGTGTATTCAAAAAGAATGGGTACCCAATGAACTCTTGGCATCATGGTAATGCACTAAAACAGCTGCTAATGAACTTGAAAGATCCTATACAGATAACAAACAAAACTAATGTCACTTACAAAATACCTTGCAAGAACTGTAACAAACACTATATTGGACAATAGGGCAGAAAACTAGCCACCAGGATACATGAACGTCAACTAGCTACAAAAATACATAACTCACTCTCACTAGTATCCTTACATATAGATGGCGAAGGACACTACTTTGACTGGGACAACACATCCATCCTAGGACAAGCCAAACAGAGACACCCACGAGAATTCCTAGAAGCATGGTATTCCAACCAGAACTCTGTCAACAAACACCTTGACTTGGATCCCATTTACTACCTCCTGAGAAAAAAAAGGAAATTATGTCAGCATAAGAAATGACATCACCAACTCAAGGAAACCTAAACACATAACAGAAAGTGGGCCATGCCAGCAGGGCTTCATCCAAAGGCTCACTGATTATGTTACCGAGTATGTTGATGAAGCGTCTGTAAATGGACCTTCCAGCACAGCGAGCAAATCTACATCCAAGGTTAGTAAGTTTGTAAATGACACCAAAATTGGTGGTATCGTGGACAGTGAAGAAGGTTATCTAAGATTACAAAGTGAACCTGATTAATTGGGCCAATTGTAGTTGGTGCAATTTAGTTTGAATAAATGTGAGGTAACATTTTGGTAAGACGAACAAGAGCAGAACCTATACAGTTATCCATGCTTCAGGCTCACTGCCTTTATTCCTGATGAAGGGCTTTTGCCCGAAACGTCGATTTCGAAGCTCCTTGGATGCTGCCTGAACTGCTGTGCTCTTCCAGCACCACTAATCCAGAATCTGGTTTCCAGCATCTGCAGTCATTGTTTTTACTCAGTTCTCCTGTTTGCCAACCTGCTGTCCCACGTTCCTGCTCTAGGGCATATCCTGTGCACTCGCTGATCATCTCTCGTTTCTGCACTTGGCTTCCTTCTCCCCTGTTTGTTGTCCCTCTGTCCCGCTCACCATACTGTTGGGCCCACCCCCATTCTCAGCTCTTCTCTGTTACTCACCAGTTGACTTGGTGCCTCACTCTCCCATTCAATCCCTCTCTCGCCAAATCCCACGTTACCAATCTGGTGACCTGCTCCTGCCCCCTCACTGCATCCTTCCTACTTGCTGCCAGGCTTCCTTGCTCATGGGATCATTGAGGGGTCGAGACTGTGATCAGACAAGTGTTGGGAATGAGGCAGTGAGTTACGTGTGATCCCAGGATTTGAATTCATTTAAAACATTTGGAAAGCCCTCCTTTTATTGCCCCTATTCTTCAATGCAGTGACCTTGCTATGATGCCACAGGGACTGTGATTAAGTGAGCAGTAAGTGTGCCCCCAGAGGCTCTGGTGGCAGTAAATACAGCCTTTGCTTTCCATCAGAACTGACCTCTACTCTGCTATTTACACCTATTCGAACTATATCATTTCTCTACATTCATTACCTTTGCTTTTTGTTCTATGTCGAATGGTGTGGTGCTGGAAAAGCACAGCTGGTCAGGCAGCATCTGAAGAGCAGGAGAGTCAATGTTTCGAGCATAAACTCTTCATCAGGAACATCGACTCTCCTGCTCCTCAGATGTTGCCTGAACGGCTGTGCTTTTCCAACACCACACTTTTCGACTCTGATCTCCAGCATCTACAGTCCTCACCTTTTTGTTTTTTTTAGCTTAGATTAGATTCCCTGCAGTGTGGAAACAGGCCCTTTGGCCCAACAAGTCCACACCGACCCTCCGAAGAGTAACCCACCCAAACCCATTTTCTTCTGACTAATGCGCGTAACACTATGGGCAATTTAGCGTGGCCAATTCACCTGATCTGCACATCTTTGGAATGTGGGAGGAAACCAGAGCACCCGGAGGAAACCCACGCAAACACGGGGAGAATGTGCAAACTCGTTCTGTGAGCTTACATAGAATTAATCAACTCGACGGCCAAAAGCAGAATTAACAAATGTCTTATTCCCTCGAATGGGCAATGAACTGTGGAATGCTGAAGATGTGGGCAGTTTCTGAGCAGGTCAGGACTGGGCCTCCCAGGTTGCACCTGGACTATGATGTTCACCAGCGAGAGAAGAGATCCAGGGAACATTTCTCCCATCAGTGCTTGGAATAGAGAGCTGGCAGTTGTCAACATCCTGATGAGGGTAAATACTCAACTCAACATAGTACAGCGCTGGCACATTGGGCCGATTGGCCTCATTTTGTCCCATCACTGTTCTGTGGTTCTAAGTGTTGTGAAGACATCAATCACATGAATTGAAATAGAGCTGCTAAATGGATCAGTGACCACTGGCCTGAGCTAGTGACAGTTGCTAGTCAGTTAGCTCAGCTGGCTGGCAACTGGTTTGCGATACAGAGTGAGGCCAACAGGATAGGTTCAATTCCCACACTGGCTGATATTACCATGAAGACCTCTTCTTCTTAACCTTATCCTTGCCTTGAGATGTAGTAACCTTCAGATTAAAGCATTACCAGTTGTGTATCTATGAAAGTGCGGGCCAATGGATACTTGATATTAAATTTCTCGTCCAAAAGTAAGAAATATGACAGAAGTAAGCCATTGGTCCATTAAGCCTGAACACTGTTATTATGGGCAAGACTTCAACTCCACTTTCCCATTAAGTGTCCAGATCCCTTGAGACCAAAAATATATTCCAAGCTTAAACATATCCAACGATGGAGCATCCAGAATCCTCTGAGATAGAGAATTCCAAAGATTCACAAACTTATAAGCAAAGGAGTGTCCGTTTTCCCCTTGTCTGAAGCGATCCCCTTATCTTGGTAGGGGCAACAATCCATCAGTGTCTACCCTCTCAAGCACCATAAGATTCTTGTTTGTCTTAATGGGATCATCTTTCATTCAACCAACCTCCAGTCAGTATGGGTCACCTTTACTCAGCCTCTCTTAGAATTCCTACTATGTGGGAACAGGCCCTTCAGCCCACCAAGTCCACTCCAACCAACATCCCACCCAGACCCACACTCCTACCCTCTTCCACCTAGCCTGCACATCTCCAGATGATTTAGCATGGCCAGTCCACCCTGATCTGCGTATATTTGGACTGTGGGAGGAAACCAGAGCACCCGGAGGAAACGCACACAGACACGGGGAGAATGTGCAAACTCCACACAGATAGTTGCCCAAGAGTGGAATTGAACCTGTATCCCTGGTGCTGCAAGACAGCAGTACTAACCACTGAACCACCTCTCGCAGCTTCATTATAGAACAAGATCTCTCATGCAAGTAATTTGTTCCTTGAAAGGGATCACCATGAAATGAGACTGTGGCTGATTGTGGGGAGATACATATGTGATCCACCTCTGACTAGTGGGATGTAATATTTGCAATGTTACACTAATATGCTGTGGTTTCCAGATGTTTCCTTCAATGGTCACAGGCAATGTCATTGAGATTTTTCCTGGAAAGTCTTGCCCCTCATGGCTATTGAAGAGTACAGATTAAACTGAGGAGCAGACTTCATGCAGAAATTGCTACAAACTGTAGGTCTTTATAAACATTTTCTGGTCAATTCTCACACCATGTATCTTCAGTAGTCAATGGGAAAAGTGTCTGCTCTGTTTTAAGTTGGAAGACCAATCTACTGCCTGGGCCCATTGTCACTTGCATCAATTGACTTGGTGAGAAAATGAAAGAAGGATCTTGCATTTATATAGCACCTTCCATAACCTCAGGGTGTTCCAAAGACCTTTCAAAGTGCAGTCACTGTCTTAAGGTAGGAAAAAAACCCTGGTAACACAGCAAGATCCCAAAACAGCACTATATTGATGATGAAGAGAGTGATGTCAACTGGAGTGTAAATGTTGACAAAGACACCAGGTGCACTCTCCTGCTTCCTGTTGCCATAGGCCCAGGGACCTTCTACTGCTGACTGAGGGGGGCATTCAGTGTTTAACATTTCAGGTCATAAACACTTATTCCCCCCAAAAACGCTCCCCCAAAAAGGCAGCACTCCCTCAGTACAGCCTTGGGAGTGTCAATCTGTGTTCAGGTCTCTGGAGAGTTAAACCCGTACAAGTATGATTCAAAGGCAACAGTGTGACCCACTGCGCCATGGTCTGTCCACTTTTATCAGCTAATTGGCCTTTTGAGAGGGTGCGTTGTCCATAGAAATAGATTGAAATTTATTGTTGCTTGTATCTGTGAAAATACAGCAAAACATGTATAAGTCACCACAAAAACAGCAGCACTTAATTACATAAATTACATATATAAAAATGAGACAAAATTCAGACAAATATCACTCTTTTGTTCATTCCATGGTCTCTTGGTTTCATGATCCAGCCACTGCAGAAGACTGGGGCCTGTCAACCTGCTGAGGATTGGGTCGTGTTGAAATTGCCAAGAATCAGGGGCCTGAGTAAAGATCAGAGTGGTGCTGGAAAAGCACAGCAGGTCAGGCAGCATCCGAGGAGCAGGAAAATCGACGTTTCGGGTGAACTTCATTCCTGATGAAGGGGTTTTGCCTGAAACACCAATTTTCCTGCTCCTCGGATGCTGCCTGACCTGCTGTGCCTTTCCAGCACCACTCTGATCTCTACTCTGGTTTCCAGCATCTGCAGTCCTCACTTTTGCTCAAGAACCGGGGGCCTGTCAAAATTGTAGAGGACCAGGGGTCAGTTGAAACTGCCAAGAATTGGGGGGCCTGTCGAAACCGCCAAGGACCAGGAATCTGTTTAAACTACTGAAGACCTGAGCCTTTCGAAACCGTTGAGGACCAGGGCCTGTGGAAACTGTCGAGGACTGGGGCCTGTCGAAACCGTCGAGGACTGGGGCCTGTTGAAACTGTCGAGGATTGTGGCCTGTCGAAACCTTGAGGACTGGGGCCTGTCGAAACTGGTGAGGACTAGGGCCTGTTGAAACTGTCGAGGACTGGGGCCTGTCAAAACCGGCGAGGACTGGGGCCTGTCGAAACTGACGAGGACTGGGGCCTGTTGAAACTGGCAAGGACTGGGGTCTGTTGAAACTGGTGATGATTATGGCCTGTTGAAACCGTTGAGGACTGAGACCTGTCGAAACTGTCAAGGACTGGGGCCTGTCGAAATTGTCGAGGACTGGGGCCTGTCAAAACTGGCGAGGACCAGGGTCTTATTGAAACTGCCAAGGATAAGGGCCCGCCAAAACTGCTGAGGACTCAAAGCTGTCCAATTGAAACTGCTGCACCTCATCTGCAAAAAGAAGAAAAGATGAATTTGATACAAAAACTGAAATTCAAAAATAATAAGAAGAAGAAATAATAAAAATGGAAGGATGCGGCTGGTCAGCTGAAAGGAAGTAGACGGGCCAGGAGCCTGGACACTACCTAACCTGCCATCTCCGCCATCTTGCAGTGATGGCTGCATTTTGGAATCAAAGCAACAGCAGTTTCTCAGCAAAGTGGAGATGTTTTGCAGTTCCTGCCCACAGAGGGGATGAAATAGTAGAGATTTGAAAGTCTCGAAACCCTCAACTCTCATCCCAATCCAGATTTGGTTCAATTTTCGTGTAAACTGCAGGTAAGGATCTTTTTAAAGGTCAACGTTACTGATGTGGGAACGTGATGTAAGCCAGAGAATGCCCTCATCAAGATGGCATTCAGTATGGCTTGGTCCAGAAGTAAGTGGAGATGATCCGGAAGCCATTTTGAATAAATTGCAATCTGTAACGTCAAAACTACAGGTACAACATGGGCAGCACGGTGGCACAGTGGTTAGCACTGCTGCCTCACAGCGCCAGAGACCTGGGTTCAATTCCTGCCTCAGGCAACTGTCCGGATGGAGTTTGCATATTCTCCCCGTGTCTGCGTGGGTTTCCTCTGGGTGCTGCGGTTTCCTCCCACAGTCCAAAAATGTGCAGGTTAGGTGAATTGGCCATGCTAAATTGCCCGTAGTGTTAGGTGTAGGGGAATGGGTCTGCGTGGGTTACTCTTCGGAGGGTCGGTGTGGACTTGTTGGGCCGAAGGGCCTGTTTCCGCACTGTAAGTAATCTAAAAAAAAACACAGCCACATATGTTATTGCTAAAATACTTGTCAGATCAGACATGACAGCAAAGACAATAAAATTCACTTTTTCCCTGTACAGCACATTGCACACAGAGCTGCCTCAATACAATTGCCACAGGTATGATATTTAATATGCACGTTATGTCAGGCCTGCACAGTGAGGGTTTCTACTCAGTTTCCAGTTATATGGTAGACAATAGCTGAAAAGCCCCAGGATGGCATTTTCCCAACGAACCTTTCCAGTGATTCTCTCAAACTCTGGAGCATCCATTAACATGTCATCCTTGACTTTGTACTGTGCCAGTTTGCAGCACTTGGTCAAAGATTGTCCGCCCTGGAACCCCAACAAGACCATTGAGTTCTTGGTCCTCTAGCAGCCACTGAGGTTTGTCTTAGTATGCACTCCTGAGACCAGCCAGAGAGTTACAGAACTGCTTGGAGTGAATGTGAACAGAAAACATTGCTTCTCTCTCCAGACCTTCTGTGCCAAAGCACATTCCTGACAGAGATGGATCACAATCTCTTCCCCAGCTGCCTCAGGTTGCCACTGTACTGGGAAGGATCTGATGATGAGGGTCCCTTCTCACCACCAGTCACCTTACATCTTACTGTGTGTTTGAAGCTTCTCCAAAGAGGGCACTCTGCCAAATGACTTTGAAATCTGTTCGTAAGGAAGCACTCAATAGGATCCACCATCTCTCAGTTTCTCTGCTCCAGCTCGTAAACGTACCGAGAACTAGGGGGTACACAGAGTTTTGCAAAAAGAGCAAAAGTGAGGTGTGAAAATTCTTTTTACACAGTGAGTGCTGGATACACTGCCTGGAAGTGTGGTGGAGGCAGATTTATTTAAGGGTTTCAAGATGTTATGATTACTTCAAAAGAAATTTAGAACAGGGTACAAGATTGTAGGGAAAAGGCAGGCAATTTGGGTAGCATGGTGGCTCAGTGGTTAGCTCTGCTGCTTTACAGGACTAGGGAGCTGGGTTCTAATCCCAGCCTTGGGTAACAGTTAGTGTGGAGTTTGTACATTCTCCCTCTGTCTGTGTGGGTGCTCCCGTTTTGTCCCACAGTCCAAAGATAGGCAGGTTAAATGGATTGGCCATGGGAAATTGTCTGTAGGCTGGGTGGATTAGCCATGGTGAATGCAGGTTTATTGGGGATGGGTCTGGGTGTGATGCCTTTCAGAAGGGTAGTGTGGACTTGATGGGCTGAATGCCCTGCTTCCACACTGAGATGATTCAATGAGATTGGAACTAAGTTAAGATGCTGAGAGAGCCAGTGCAGACACAATGGGCTGAATAGTCTCCTTTTGTTCTCTTACAGTTATGTGAATTCCTTTTCCTGCAGGACCTTGAAAACCTTGTGCAGGTTCGGCAGCATCAGGCTGAAGACGTCATGTCAGAATCAAAACGTTAACTCTGTTTCTCTCTCCTCTGACCTGCTGATTTTCTCCAACATTGCCTGTGTTTGGTTTAGATTTCCAGCTTCTGCAGTATGTTGCCTTTATGCTGTGCATACCACTGTCTGACAGACTTGTGGTCAAGGCTTCATGTCTGGAATGCACTGCCCGCAAACGCAGTGGAGATAGAATCGGTGCATACATTCTAGAGGGCATTGGATGATTATTTAAATGGAATTAAATGTGCAAAGAGGTGGGGAACAGGAAGGCGAATGGCATTTTGACCGAATGGCCTCCTTTTACGCTGTAACAATTCTATGATTTTGTACAAACCTTGCTGTGAGGTCCAGATGACACAGTACAACTGCTCAGAGTGTTCTACAGCAACATGGCCAGATTCATCCTTCACATGACCAGTGACAGACAGCCTCAGCATATAGAGCACACACAGCTTAATAGAACTATGAACATAGAAAATAGGAGCAGGAGTAGGCCATTCAGCCCTTCGAGCCTGCACCACCATTCAATATGATCATGGCTGATCATGCAATCTCAATATCCCACTCCCGGACTCTCCCCATACCCCTTGATCCCTTTAGCCGCAAGGGCCACGTCCAGCTCCCTCTTGAATGTATCGAATGAACTGGCCCCAACGGCTTCCTGTGGGAGAGAATTCAACAGGTTCACAACTCTCTGAGTGAAGAAATTAGTTTAGATTCCCTACAGTGTGGAAACAGGCCCTTCGGCCCAACCAGTCCACACCGACCCTCGAAGAGTAACCCCACCTAGACCCATTTCCCTCTGACTAATGCACCTAACACTGCAATTTCGCATGGCCAATTCACCTGACCTGCACATCTTTGGATTGTGGGAGGAAACCGGAGCACCCGGAGGAAGCCCACGCAGACACGGGGAGAACGTGCAAACTTCTTCTCATCTTAGTCCTGAATGGCTAACCTCTTAATCTTCGACTGTGACCCCTAGTTCCCCAACATCGGGAACATTCTTCCTGCATCTAGTCTGTCCAGTCCCATCATGATTTCAAATGTTTTTATGAGAGCCCAAACCCCCTCAATCTTCTGAATTCCAGCAAATACGAGCCCAATCAATCCAGTCTTTCCTCATATGTCAGTCCTGCCGTCCTGGGAAACTATCAAAAAGGCAACTTTTCACATCTAAAATAGTGTGCTAATGAAATGATGGCTGTTTGTTATCAGCCAAGGCAATGATTGCTAATTGCTTTAAGGAGAAAGTGAGGACTGCAGATGCTGGAGATCAGAGCTGAAAATGTGTTGCTGGAAAAGTGCAGCAGGTCAGGCAGCATCCAAGGAGCAGGAGAATCGACGTTTCGGGCATGAGCCCTTCTTCAGGATTCCTGAAGAAGGGCTCATGCCCGAAACGTTGATTCTCCTGCTCCTTGGATGCTGCCTGACCTGCTGCGCTTTTCCAGCAACACATTTTCAGCTAATTGCTTTAAGGTCATGCTTGCAGGAGAACTATATACATATCACTGACTGGACAACACTTACATTGCCAAAGAAAATAAACAATATCCTTCAATCATGAAACTAGGAACTGACCTCTCTACTTCTCATTCTATCCGAGATTATTGCTGCCAATAGTTGCAGGATTTCATCAGATTAGAGATCGGTTAATGAACAGCAGATTGGACACAGCAGGAGGTAAATCTTATCTGGCCCTTCTCAGAATATTTTATTTCTCTATTACACTCCTTAATAGCTAGAATTTGAGATAGTTTTCAACTGTTTAACTTGTTTTCAATAGCACTTTCCATAATTTGGGAAAGAGTATGTTGTGGTGCCAAACCAGAATGAAAATTACAGCTGGCAGGAAATAGCTTCCCACTTACAGTAATGCACGAGACAGACAAAGTGGGTGCTGAAGTCTGTTTTCTGTAGCTGGGGTTTTCTGGAACAGGTTGCTAGCTTGCTGCAGAGCTGCAGAGGCCTATAGTTTGAGGGACATCACTCCATGTGGTTGACCGGCCGAATCTCTCATTCTCGGCGGCCTGCTTTAGGTAGACACGCACCTTGCCTGCAGTTACCATCTCTGGAGGCTTCATGTGGAATTGGGCTGTTGGTGAAATGGTCAGTTGGGAGATAAGGCATCCTCCAAGATGGTGGCTGAGTTGATAAGACTGTGAGTTTGCATGTGCTTTCGCTTTTGTACAGGAAGGAATGTGAGAGCTTGAAACTTTGTGGGAGTCACCTCTGTTGTATTGAATAATTAAAATTTACATTTTAATTTGAAATATCCTACAGATGATAATTAATGTCTGGATGATATTGATTTTAGCTGGTTTTAAAAAGTGAAACCTTGCTCACTCCCTGTTGAATGGGTGGCTCAGTGGTTAGCACTGCTGTCTCACAGCACTAGGAACCTGGGTTTGATTCCAGCTTCCAGTGACTGTCTGTGTGGAGTTTACACGTTCTCCCTGGGTCTGTGGAGGTTTCCTCCGGGTGCTCTGGTTTCTTCCCACAGTCCAAAGATGGGCAGGTTAGGTGAGTTGGCCATGAGAAATGCGGGGTTATAGTATGGTTCTGGGTGGGCTATCCTTTGGAGGGGCACTGTGGACCCGATGGGCTGAATGGCCTGCTTCCACACTGTGAGCAGTCAATACATTTTCTTTCTTTGAATGTTATTGGGGTCTCTATGGGGATCAAAACATGCCGCATTTCTAACTGTTATTGTAAATAACTCTAGAAGATGTCGCTTCAGCTGCTTTGATGCTGTGCTCTGGTATTCCCTCCCTCAATGTCTCTGCCTCTTGCTTTATTTTTCCCTCTCTCTCTCCTCCTTTAATACCTACCTCTTTGGCCAAGTTTTGGGTCACCTGTCCTGACATCATCTCATTTGGTTCAGTGCCTGAAATGCATCCTGATGAAGGTGCAAAACTTGACCTACTCTTGGGAAATAAGGCAGGGCAGGTGACTGAGCTGTCAGTGGGGGAGCACTTTGGGGCCAGTGACCATAATTCTATTAGCTTTAAAACAGTGATAGAAAAGGATAGACCAGATCTAAAAGTTGAAGTTCTAAATTGGAGGAAGACTAATTTTGACGGTATTAGGCAAGAACTTTCAAAAGCTGATTGGGGACAGATTTTCGCAGATAAAGGGATGGTTGGAAAAGGGGAAGCCTTCAGAATTGAGATAATGAGAGTCCAGAGAAAGTATATTCCTGTTTGAGTGAAAGGAAAGGTTGATAGGTAGAGGGAAAGCTGGATGATTAAAGAAATTGAGGGTTTGGTTAACAAAAAGAAGGCAGCATATATAGACAGGATAGATCGAGTGAATCCTTAGAAGAGTATAAAGGCAGTAGGAGTATACTTAAGAGGGAAATCAGGAGGGCAAAAAGGAGACATGAGATAGCTTTGGCAAATAGAGTTAAGGAGAATCCAAAGGGTTCTTACAAATACATTAAGGACAAAAGGATAACTAGGGAGAGAATGGGGCCCCTCAAAGATCAGCAAGGTGGCTTTTGTGTGGAGCCGCAGGAGTTGGAGAAGATACTAAATGAGTATTTTGTATCAGTATTTACTGTGGAAAAGGATATGGAAGATATAGACTGTAAGGAAATAGATGGCGACATTTTGCAAAATGTCCACTTTACAGAGGAGGAAGTGCTGGATGATTCGAAATGCATAAAAGTGGACAAACCCCCAGGACCTCATCAGGTGTACCCTAGACACTGTGGAAAGCTAGAGAAGTGATTGTTGGGCCTCTTGCTGAGATATTTGTGTCATCAATAGTCATATGTGAGGTGCCGGAAGACTGGAGGTTGGCTAACGTGGTGCCACTGTTTCAGAAAGGTGGTAAGGACAAGCCAGGGATCTATAGACTGGTGAGCCTGACCTCGGTGGTGGGCAAGTTGTTGGAGGGAATCCAGGGGGACAGGACATACATGTATTTGGAAAGGCAAGGACTGATTAGGGATAGTCAACATGGTTTTATGCTTGGGAAATCATGTCTCACAAACTTGATCATGTGAGCATAAGAGGTATAGTTAGTAAGTTTGCAGCTGACACCAAAATTGGAGGAATAGTGAAATGCGAAGAAGGTTACCTCAGATTACAACAGGATCTTGATCAGATGGGCCAATGGGCTGAGAAGTGGTAGATGGAATTTAATTTAGATAAATGCGAGGTGCTGCATTTTGGGAAAGCAAATCTTAGCAGGACTTATACACTTAATGGTAAGGTCCAAGGGAGTGTTGCTGAACAAAGAGACTTTGGAGTGCAGGTTCATAGTTCCTTGAAAGTGGAGTCACAGGTATATAGGATAGTGAAGACGGCGTTTGGTATGCTTTCCTTTATTGGTCAGAGTATTGAGTACAGGAGTTGGGAGGTCATGTTGCAGCTGTACAGGACATTGGTTAGACCACTATTGGAATATTGCATGCAATTCTGGTCACCTTCCTATCGGAAAGATGTGGTAAGTCTTCAAAGGGTTCAGAAAAGATTTACAAGGATGTTGCCAGGGTTGGAGGATTTGAGCTATAGGGAGAGGCTGAACAAGCTGGGGCTGTTTTCCCTGGAGCGTCAGAGGCTGAGGGGTGACCTTACATCGAACATAGAGCAATACAGCGCAGAACAGGCCCTTTGGCCCTCGATGTTGCGCCGATCTGCGAACTATTCTCAGCTTGTCTCCCTACGTTACCCCATCATCATCCATGTAATTATCCAAGGATTGTTTATATCTCCCTAATGTGGCTGAGTTAACTACGTTGGCAGGTAGGGCATTCCATGTCCTTACCACTCTTTGCGTAAAGAACCTGCCTCTGGTATCAGTCTTAAATCTATCACCCCTCAATTTGTAGTTATGCCCCTCGTACAAGGTAACATCACCATCCTAGGAAAAGGACTGTCACCATCTACCCTATCTACTCCACTGATCATCTTGTATGCCGCTATCAAATCCCCTCTTAACCTTCTTCTTTCCAATGAGAACAGACCCAAACCTCTCAGCTTTTCCTCATAAGACCTTCCCTCCAGACCAGGCAACATCCTGATAAATCTCCTCTGCACCTTTTCCAATGCTTCCACATCCTTCCTGAAATATGGCGACCAGAACTGTACACAATATTCCAAGTGTGGCCGCACCAGCATTTTGTTTGGTTGCAGCATGATATTGCGGCTCCAGAACTCAATCCCTCTACCAGTGAAACCTAACACACCGTATGACACTAGGAACTGTTGCCAAGTTATAGCACTATCAACCTGGGTGGCAACTTTCAGGGATCTATGTACAGGGACTCCAAGATCCCTCTGCACATCCACACTACCAAGAATCTTTCCATTGACCCAGTACTCTGCCTTCCTGTTATTCTTCCCAAAGTGCATCACTTCACATCTATCTGCATTGAACTCCATTTGCCACCTCTCAGCCCAATTCTGCAGTTTATCGAAGTCCCCCTGCAACCTGTAACATTCTTCCACACTGTCCACTACTCCACCGACTTTAGTGTCATCTACAAATTTACTAATCCATCCACCTATGCCTGTGTCTAAGTCATTTATAAAAATGACAAACAGCAGTGGCCTCAAAACAGATCCTTCTGGCACACCACTAGTAACCGGACTCCAGTCTGAATATTTTCCACCAATAGAGGTTTCCAAAATTATGAGAGGCATGGATAGGATAAATAGACAAAGTCTTTTCCCTGGGATAGGGGAATCCAGAACTAGAGGGCATAAGTTTAGGGTAAGAGGGGAAAGATATAAAAGACACCTAAGGGGCAGTTTTTTCATGCAGTGGGTGATACATGTATGGAATGAGCTGCTAGAGGAACTGGTGGAGGCTAGTACAATTGCAACATTTAAAAGGCATTTGGATGGGTATATGAATAGGAAGGGTTTGGAAGGATATGAGCCAGGTGCTGGCAGGTGGGACTAGATTGTGTTGGGATATCTGGTCGGCATGGATGGGTTGGACCAAAGGGTCTGTTTCCATGCTGTACATATCTATTACTCTATGACTCTAAGTAACAAAGAGGATTGATGAGGGCAGAGTGGTAGATGTGATCTGTATGGACTTCAATAAGGCATTCGACAAGGTTCCTCATGGGAACCGATGAACAAGGTTAGATCTCATGGAATACAGGGAGAACTCAGCATTTGGATACAGAACTGGCTCAAAGGTAAAAGACAGAGGTTGGTGGTGGAGGGTTGTTTTTCAGACTGGAGGCCTGTAACCAGTGGAGTGCCACAAGGATCGGTGCTGGGTCCTCTACTTTTCATCATTTATATAAATGATTTGGATGTGAGCATAAGAGGTACAGTTAGTGAGTTTGCAGATGACACCAAAATTGGAGGTGTAGTGGGCAGCGAAGAGGGTTACCTCAGATTACAACAGGATCTTGATCGGATGGATCAATGGGCTGAGAAGTGGCAGATGGAGTTTAATTCAGATAAAAGCGAGGTGCTGTATTTTGGGAAAGCAACTCTTAGCAGGACTTATACATTTAATGGTAATGTCCTAGGGAGTGTTACTGAAGAAAGAGACCTTGGAGTGCAGGTTCATAGCTCCTTGAAAGTGGAGTCGCAGGTAGATAGGATAGTGAAGAAGGTGTTTGGTACACTTTCCTTTATTGGTCAGAATATTGAGTACAGGAGTTGGGAGGTCATGTTGCGCTGTATAGGACATTGGTTAGGCCACTGTTGGAATATTGCGTGCAATTCTGGTCTCCTTCCTATCGGAAAGATATTGTGAAACTTGAAAGGGTTCAGAAAAGATTTACAAGGATGTTGCCAGGGTTGGAGAATTTGAGCTATAGGTTGAATAGGTTGGAGGCTGAGGGGTGACCTTATAGAGGTTTATAAAATCATGAGGGGCATAGATCGGATAAATAGACAAAGTCTTTTCCCTGGGGTTGGGGAGTCCAGAACTAGAGGGCAAAGGTTTTGGGTGAGGGGGAAAGATATAAAAGAGACCTTAGAAGCAACCTTTTTCACTCAGAGTGTGGTACGTGTATGGAATGAGCTGCCAGAGGAAGTGGTGGAGGCTAATACAATTGCAACATTTAAAAGGCATCTGGATAGGTATGTGAATAAGAAGGATTTGGAAGGATATGGCCCAGGTACTGGCAGGTGGGACTAGATTGGGTTGGGATATCTGGTTGGCATGGACGGGTTAGACTGAAGGGTCTGTTTCCATGCTGTACATCTCTATGAATCTATGACTCTATGACTTCAGAAAGAAAGGTGGTGAGCGTGGCCCACCCCATCTACATCAATGGAGCTGAGGTTGAGAGGGTGGAGAGTGTCAAGCTCCTCAGAGTGATGATAACTGTCCTGGACTTCCCACGTAGATACAACAATCAAGAAGACACAACAATGTCTGTTCTTTCTCAGGCTGCTTAGGAAATTTGGCATGCCCATAAGGACCCTCATTAACTTCTACAGATGCACCATTGAAAGCATTGTCTGGTAAAAGTATAATGGCCTGGTGCGGCGACTACTCTGCCCAGGACCATAAGAAACTACAGAAGGTTGTGTGCACAGCGCAGAGCATCACAGTAGCCAACCTTTCATTCATGGACTCTATTTATATGGCCTGCTGCCGTGGAAAGGCAGCCAAAATGGCATCCCAGTAATGATATCCTACAACCCCTTCTGCCAGGCAGAAGATACAGAAGCCTGAACACACGCACGAGTAGGTTCACGGATAGCTTCTTCCCGGCTGTAATTAGATTGATGAATGGACTTTCAAGTCTCAAAAAAATGCTGATCTTGCTAATGCTGACCTCACCTAGCACACAGCCTGCACAATGTCATCTGTATGCCTCTGTCTAAGTCTTTTTGATCTGAACATCCTTACGTACTAATGATCTGGCTGTACTGCTCGTAAACAAAGCTTTTCACTGTATTTCAGTACGTGACAATAAATATCTCAACCAATTAAAGGCAATTTCTAAATGCAAATCTTTATTGCCGTAACTATTAACAAATGTCAGTGAGCATTCCAGAGCAGATAGTTGGTGAGGTGAAAATGTCTTTGAGAAGCTCCAAATGTCTCCGTCTTGTGATAGACTATGATATTTTCACAGCCTCTTAATGCACAAAGAATTGGTACCAGAAAATTGTGGATATGCACATCAGGAAACATATGAGGAAGGGTTGGATAGACTGGGTTCTCAACACCCATGGACCTCTTAGAGGTAGATGAGTATATAAGATGTTGAGGGGCATAGATAGGGTTGATATGAAGGCACCTTTTCAATTAGTAGAGGGGTCAATATCCAGGATGAGATTGTAGTGCTGGAAAAGTACAGCAGTTCAGGCAGCATCCAATGAGCAGGAGAATCAGCATTTCGGACATAAGCCATTCCTGATGAAGGGTTTATGCCCGAAACGTCAATTCTCCTGCTTCTCGGATGCTGCCTGACCTGCTGTGCTTTCCCAGCACCACAGTCTCAACTCTGATCTACAGCATCTGCAGTCCTTGCTTTCTCCTCAATACCCAGGATGAATAAATTTAAGGTAAGGGGTAGGAGACGAGGAGGAGAGTTGAATAGAGTATTTTTTCACTCAGATGGTAGTGTAAGTCTTGAATTCAATGCCTGAAATCAGAAGGTCTGATAATATTTAAGCAGTGTTTAGACATTTCCTTACTTTGTCATAGCCTGCAAGACGATGGACCAAAAACTGGAAAGTGGGATTAGTGTCGTCAAATCTCAGTTGACTGGCATGGACTCAATGAGCTGAATGGCCACCTTCAGAGCAGTAAATGTCTATAAATCTATTGGAAAGGTGGGGCCACTTTTCTCTTGGGAGAAGAAGGTGACCTAACTAAGGTCATTAAATTCTGACAGGTTTTGATGGACACAGAACATTTCTGCTTGTAGGGAAGGGGATAACAGACCCTATCGTTATAAGATAGTCACCAAAAAACTCCAAAAGCTTGTGATTTCAAATAAACCTGTTGGACTATAACCTGGTGGTGTCTGACGTCGGACGTTGTCCACCTCAGTCCAACATAGGCACCTCCACATCATGAGTTTTCTTAGCTGAAGAGCACTTTGAACTGTCCAAGGCTTGGGTAAATGCAAGAAAATGGAACAGCAGACTTTCCATCTCTGAAGGTACTCCTTTTAATTTGGTCTCCTCTGCGTTGTGGAGAGCAAACCTGTTACGCACACACAGATCCCAGTGTCATCTTGGCACAGATCCAAGGCATCAGATGTACAACAAGTTACATTCGTGTTTGACTATTACTGTTTTGAAGCTGCTTTGTCACACTTGTCTACTTTCCCTTGAAGTTACATCCAAAATAACTTGGCAACAGTTCCTGTGAAGACAGCACGCAAAGGCAGCAGATCTGAGAAACATAATGCAAGGTGGAGACTTTCTGAAGTTTGTGCCAAAGATTATAGTGTAATCTCGCATGCCTTTTTTTTTGTTGGTATGTTCAGGTGAGCTTTCCAAACAGGTCTCAGTTATCCGTACAGCTACCAATCTCGGTGCAGGCTTGTTGGAGGGTGACTGAGAGGGCAAGGGTGAAAGCATATCCTTATTTGGACAATGCGTATAGTTTTCAAAGTAATGACCATTCCTTTTCGTACATTATGTGCACTGTTGTATAAAACCTGGGTCTATTCCTTCAAATTAATATTGATGGTGGATTTTCAAAATGGAAAAATATTCTGTCCCTGAGTAAGCTGCATTTCATGGTTGCTACACGAAGGAAGACAATAATCCAAGTCTTTAAATAACCAGAAGTATTAATGCTGGAAAGTAAGAGAGAAAGGACTTACATTTTGGGAGCATGATGACTCAGTGGTTAGCACTGCTTCCTCATAGCATCAGGGACCCGGGTTTGATTCCAGCCCTGAGTGAATGTCCATGTGCACATTCTCCCTGTGTCTGTGCCGGTTTGCTCCGGTTTCCTCCCACAGTGCAGAGATGTACAGGATAGGCAGCTTGGCTGTGGTAAATTCCAGTGTCCTGGAATGTGCAGGTTAGGTGGATTGCACATAGGTTATAGGGTAGGAGAGTGGGTCTGGGCGGACTACTTTTTGGAGGGTCAGTATGGACTCAGTGGCCTGACTGGCTTGCCTCCACACTGTATTCTTCTAAAATTTCTGTAATTCTTTCTATAATCACTTTCTTTTATTGGAACTAGGGGGACACAGTTTTACAGTATGGAGTTGCCCATTTAAGAAAAGGATGAGGAGAATACTTTTCTCTCAGAGGTTTGTGAGATTCAAAGGGATTTGCCAAGGGATTCAAAGGTAGGCAGGAATGGGGAGCTGGGGGCCACAAACAGATAATTTTATTGAATGGCATAGCAGGGTTGAAGGGGCCAAATGTCCTACACTTGCTCCTAATTTGTATGTTAGTATGATCTAATTGCACGGAAAAGTGCTTTGCAGCCAATACAGTAGTAATCACTGTTGTAATATAGGAAAGGCGTGGCACTTTTAATGACCATCAGAGAGGACAGACAGTGCCTGGTTAGATGTCTGATCACCTCTGACAGTGCAGCACTCCCTCAGTTCCAGCAGCGGAGTCTCAGCTTAGATTATGAGTTCAAAGTCACAAGATGGGACTGGAACCTACAACCTTCAGTTTCCGAGATGGGAGTGATTCTGGGTGAAAGTTAGAGAGTACAACGAACCATCCATTGAACAAGGACCATGTGTAATATGAACTCACCATGGCCCCTTCCTCATCATCTTCCAAACCCATGATCACTACTACCGTGAAGGAGAAGGACAGTAGATACATGGGAACATCACTCCCCTCCAAGCCACTCACTATCCTGACTTGGAAATATGTTGTTGTTCCTTCCGTGTCAGAATCCTGATTCTTTCTTCCAAACAGCGGGCTTATAACAACACTGCAGTGGCTCAAGAATCAGCTCACCAATGCCTTCTCCAGGGCAACTAGGGAATTGAATTTATTGTCAAGTGTACCGAGGCACAGTGAAAAGCTTTGTTTTGCAAGTAATACAGGCAGATCATAGAGTTAAGTAGCATAGATAAATAAATAATAGGTAAACAGCGGCAAAAACAAAAACACAGGTACAGGCGAATGTTAAGAGTTTGTGAGTCCATTCAGTATTCTAACAACAATTGGGTAGAAACTGTTTTGAAACCGGCTGATCCATGTGTTCAGGCTTCTGTACCTTCTCCCTGATGGTAGAGGTTGTAGAAAAATATTGCCAGGGTGGGATGGATCTTTGAGATTGCTGGTGGCTTTTCCTTGGCAGCGGGCCTGATAGATGGATTCTATAGATGGGAGGTTGGCCTTTGTGATTGTCTGGGCCGAGTTCACCACTCTCTGTAACCGTCTCTGATCTTGAATGGTACAGTTGCCATACCAGGGAGTGATTCATCCAGACAGAATGCACTCGATGGTGCACCTATAAAAGTTGGTAAGGGTATTTGCCGTCAAGTCAAATTTCCTCGGCTGCCTGAGGAAGAAGAGACGTTGTTGTGCCTTTGTAACGAGTGTGTCCACATGAAGAGTCCAAGAATGCTTGTTATAGATGACCACTCCCAGGAGCTTGACACTCTCCACTCGTTCCACCTCTGTGCTGTTCATGTGTAGGGGAGCATGAGTAACATCCCACCGAAGGTCAATAATGAGTTTTGCCAGCATTGAGAGCTAGGTTGTTCTCAGTGCACTATTTTCTCCGGTCTTCCACCTCCCGTCTGTAGTCTGTTTCGTCGCCATCTGAGATTCGATCGACTGTGGTGGTGTTATCAGTGAACTTGTAAATGGCATTAGTCTGGTATTTGGCAACACAGTCATGGTACATGGGAATGACAATAAATACTGGCCTTGTTAGTAGTACACAGACATTTCATTTATTTTAATTTTGTTAAACAGAAATTTTTTTGAAAATCAAGAAACTACTGGGTCGGAGATAGGAGTGTAACCACGAAACCAAGGCTTGTGCAGAAAACAGATTGACACTAACATAATCTTTATCATCTTCGAAGTTTAACGAAATAGATCCTCCAACATAGCCCAGTATTAATGGTCAAGTAACCTGAGCAATAAATCTGAATTTCATTTTCACTCCCTTCTTAATATCACTTCTCTAAACTGCATCACCACCACTTCAGGGGCAATTAGGGATGGGTAAAAATTGCTGGCCCCAGTGAGTTCCAGCATTGTCTCCAGCAACAATGCATCTGTCCTCTTAAACGTGAAGGTGGGTAGCCTGAAGTCATGTCAACCTCTTTCTTAATATTCATTCCTGGGACATGGCCAACACTGGCTAGGCCAGCCTTTATTGCCCTGCTTGCTGTTAAGAGTCAACCACATGGAGGCCAAACCATAAAGGTCATAGGATCCCTACACTGCGGAAATAGTCCATTCAGCCCAACAAGTCCACACCAGCCCTCCAAAAAGCATCTCACCCAGACCCATTCCCCCTGACTAATGCACCTGACCTACATCCCTGAACACTATGCGCAATTTAGCATGGCCAATTTGCCAGACCTGCACATTTTAGAATGTAGGAGGAAACTCATGCAGACCCAGGAGAATGTGCAAACTCCACACAAATAGTTGTCCAAGGCTGGACTCAAACCCTTGTCCCTGGCACTGTGAGGCAGCAGTGCTAACCACTGAGCTACTGTGCTCCCTAGGTTAGGATGACAGTTTCCTTCCCTAAAAGGCATTAATGAATTGGGTGATTTTTCCCCAACAGCAATTGCATTAGACTCTTAATTTCAAATTTTTATTGGATTCATCAACCATGGCAGGAGCTGAACCTATGACCCCAGAACATGACCTGGGATGGTGGATTAATGGCCTAGCAAATAATGCCACTAGACCATCACCTCCTCTTCCTCAATGCATGGAAGATTGCATGGATTGGATTGGTTGGTGTGGAGCCTGCTCACTCCATTCCCACACCAGAAGGAAAGTCAATGACCAGCTGACAGACTGAGAAGCTGCCTGCCTTGCAATCCTGATGCACTGCAGGCAGGATACATTGATGGTGTGTGTTTGTGTGTGTGTGTGTGTGTGTGTGTGTGCGCGCGTGTCAACCTGCATCAGATGAACTGCAGCACTTCAAGAAGTCAGCTTATGACCCCCATCTCCAGGACAACTAGGGAAGGACAATAAATGCTGTCCCAGCCAGCAATACTTGCAAACTATGCATGATTGGGATAGTACAGTGGCTCAGTGTTAGCACTGCTGCCTCACAGCACTTGGGACCCAGGTTCAATTCTACCCTCAGGCGACTGTCTGTGTGGTGTTTTCACATTCTCCCTGTGCCTGCATGGGATTCATAGAGTCATAGAGATGTACAGCATAGAAACAGACTTTTAGGTCCAACCTGTTCATACCAACCAGATTCCCAAGCCAATCTCATCCCACCTGCCAGCACCTGGCCCATATCCCTCCAAACCCTTCCTATTCATATACACATCCAAATGCCTCTTAAATGTTGCAATTGTACCAGCCTCCACCACTTCCTCTGGCAGCTCATTCCATACACATACCACCCTCTGTGTGAAAACGTTGCCCCTTAGGTCTCTTTTATATCTTTCCCTTCTCACCCTAAACCTATGCCCTCTAGTTCTGGACTCACCAACCTCAGGAAAAACGCTTTGCCTATTTACCCTATCCATGCCCCTCATAATTTTGTAAACCTCTATAAGGTCACCCCTCAGCCTCTGACGCTCCAGGGAAAGCTGCACCAGCCTGTTCAGCCTCTCCCAGTGGCTCAGATGCTCCAACCCTGGCAACATCCTTGTAAATCTTTTCTGAACCCTTTCAAGTTTCACAACATCTTTCCGATAGGAAGGAGACCAGAATTGCATGCAATATTCCAACAGTGGCCTAACCAATGTCCTGTACAGCCGCAACATGACCTCCCAACTCCTGTACTCAATACTCTGACCAGTAAAGGAAAGCATACCAAAAGCCTTCTTCACTATCCTATCTACCTGCGACTCCACTTTCAAGGAGCTATAAACCTCACTCCAAGGTCTTTTTGTTCAGCAACACTCCCCAGGATCTTATCATTAAGTGTATAAGTCCTGCTAAGATATGCTTTCCCAAAATGCAGCACTTCACATTTATCTGAATTAAACTCCATCTGCCACTTCTCAGCCCATTGGCCCATCTGATCAAGATCCTGTTGTAATCTGAGATAACCCTCTTCGCTGCCCACTACACCTCCAATTTTGGTGTCATCTGCAAACTTACTAACTGTACCTCTTATGCTCGCATCCAAATCATTTATTTAAATGACAAAAAGTAGAGGACCCAGCACCAATCCTTGTGGCACTCCACTGGTCACAGGCCTCCAGTCTGAAAAACAACCCTCCACTACCACCCTCTGTCTTCTACCTTTGAGCCAGTTTTGTATCCAAATGGCTAGTTCTCCCTGTATTCCGTGAGATCTAACCTTGCTAATCAGTCTTCCATGGAGAGCCTTGTCGAATGCCTTACTGAAGTCCATATAGATCACACCTACTGGTCTGCCCTCATCAATTCTCTTTGTTACTTCCTCAAAAAATTCAATCGAGTTTGTGAGACATGATTTCCCACGCACAAAGCCATGTTGACTATTCCGAATCAGTCCTTGCCTTTCCAAATACACGTACATCCTGTCCCTCAAGATTCCCTCCAACAACTTACCCACCACTGACGTCAGGCTCACTGGTCTATAGTTCCCTGGCTTGTCCTTACCACCCTTCTTAAACAGTGGCAACATGTTAGCCAACCTCCAGTCTTCCAGCACCTCACCTGTGACTATCTATGATACAAATATCTCAGCAAGAGGCCCAGCAATCACGTCTCTAGCGTCCCACAGAGTTCTCGGGTACACCTGACCAGGTCCTGGGGATGTATCCACCTTTACCCGTTTCAAGACATCCAGCACTTCCTCCTTGCTATTATGGACATTTTGCAAGATGTCACCATCTATTTCCCCTCAGTCTATATGTTCCATATCCTTTTCCACAGTAAATACTGATGCAAAATACTCATTTAGTATCTCCCCCATTTTCTGTGGCTCCACACAAGGCCACCTTGCTGATCTTTGAAGGGCCCTTTTTTCTCCCTAGTTACCCTTTTGTCCTTAATGTATTTGTAAAACCTCTTTGGGTTCTCCTTAATTCTATTTGCCAAAGGTATCTCATGTCCCATTTTTGCCCTCCTGATTTCCCTCTTAAGTATACTCCTACTTTCTTTATACTCTTCTAAGGATTCACTCGATCTATCCTGTCTTTCCCTGACATATGATTCCTTCTTTTTCTTAGCCAAACCCTCAATTTCTTTCGTCATCCAGCATTCCCTATACCTACTAGCCTTTCCTTTCACCCTAACAGAAATATACTGTCTCTGGACACTCGTTATCTCATTTCTGAAGGCTTCCCATTTTCCAGCCGTCCCTTTACCTGCGAACATCGGCCCCCAATCTGCTTTCGAAAGTTCTTGCCTAATACCGTCAAAATCAGCCTTTCTCCAATTTAGAACTTCAACTTTTAGATCTGATCTATCCCTTTCCATCATTATTTTAAATTTAATAGAATTATTGTCGTTGGCCCCAAAGTGCTACCCCACTGACACCCTCAGTCACCTGCCCTGCCTTATTTCCCAAGAGCAGGTCACGTTTTGCACCTTCTCTAGTAGGTACATCCACATACTGAATCAGAAAATTGTCTTGTGCACACTTAACAAATTCCTCTCCATCGAAACTCCTGGTGCTCTGGCTTCCTCCCACAATCCACAGATGGACAGGTGTGGACTGGCCATGCTAAATTGCCCATAGTGTCCAGTATGGTGCAGACTAGATGGGTTAGCCATGGGAAATGCAGTCCGACATGCTGAGGATTTCCAGCATCCACAGTATTTTGCTTTTATGCCATGGAATTAGATCATTCAATCAGAGAATTATGTAGTATAGGAGAGGTCATTTGGCTCATCAAGCTTGTAACATCCATCTTAGTTAATCAGTGTCTTAATTATATCTGCCTGCCATGGTTCTGTAGTCCTTAGTATAATTGAATAAAAACAATTGATCAGTCTCAGCTTTTATATTCTGACTTCAACATGAGCCTCAGCAGGATTTTAACAGACAGTTCTAGATGTCCACCTTCCTTTGCGAGGTGCGGTCTTACCAAGCGTGTTCCTTCTGTTTCACCTGCACTCAACTGAATGAAGCTACTAATGTTCATAGGCAAGGACCTATGCTCCACCTGCAAAAAGGACAACTTTCTTTTGAATTATATCAATGCACTGGGGGCAATAGCTCCCCTGGTGCACTCTCAATGGTGATACCTCAACAAATTAGAGTTGACTTGCCAACCAATCAGTCCACTGTTACCTTTGAGATTTACTATCCTTGTGATTTTGTTCTGGTTATCAATATGAAAATCTTCAAAAACAAGTCTCTTTTTTTCAGACACAATGTCAGGATGACTAATTTACTATATTGAAAGGGTTCCAGAATGAAATCTAAACAGTAGTCAAATTTCAGCACATCAAAGCTATGTTTACAATGACTGCCAGCACTCAGTGCAGCCACAATGCTTCTGTGCTTTAAGATTAGACTTTGACTTGCTTGCCCCTTTCAGGTTAATCTTTCTGGAAAAGAAGGAGTTGGCAGGTGACGTTGGAAGTCTTTTGAAAATTATCCTTGTTTTCCTCTGCATTACCTCCTTCCACCCTTTGTGGAACTAAATGTGACTCCAGACCCAGAGCAATGTGGTTGACTCCTAACTGCCTTCTGGGCAATTATAGCTGACCTAGCCAGAGACAATCGCATTCCATGAAGGAATAAAAAAAGTTTCCCTCCTTTCCCCACTCTTCCACATCCTCTCTGCCTTTTTGGAGCTTCAGTGAAGGAAAGAGATAATGCTGAAGTGATCGCAGAATTTAGCAGAATATAAAAGCTGAGATTGATCAATTGTTTTTATTCAATTATACTAAGGACTACAGAACCATGGCTGGCAGATATAATTAAGTCACTGATCAACTAAGATGGATGGTACAAGCTTGATGGGCCAAACGACCTCTTCTATACTATATGATTCTCTGATTCAATGATCTAATTCCATGGCATAAAAGCAAAATACTGTGGATGCTGGAATATTTGGCTTCCACCTTCTGCTACACCATGCGCCTCTCTACAAAGTGAACACCCAGAAGAGGGAGCTGTGGAAAACTAACATTAATCAACATCCTGGAGCAGGATTCACCACTTTCCCAGGCGCTTAAAACAACAAATACTTCACTTGACTCTGGGTAGACTTTTCTTGAAAGCTCCTTAACTCATTTTGAGTAATGCCCACAAGGTACATTACTCAAAAAAAAAACTAAATCCTTTCCTGGGAATTTGTTCATAGGAATTAAAAATGACTAATAGTTGGAAATTGAGCCAGCCACACAATCGTAAAGTTGGGAACAGAATGCAGTACCTTATTACCACAAGACATGGCTTTAGCCTCATGATTCGAGGTTGAATTTATGCAGTATCCATTTTCCACTTGAGTACTTGGGTATCAGTTAATACACAAACATATATTTCTGTACAAAGTTAAAAATCACACAACACCAGGTTATAGTCCAACAGGTTTATTTGGAAGCACTAGCTTTCGGAGCTCTGCTCCTTCATCAGGTGGTTGTGGAATATAAGATTGTAAGACACAGATTGTAAGACCTGTGTCTTACAATCTTATACTCCACAACCACCTGATGAAAGAGCAGCGCTCAAAAGCTAGTGCTTCCAAATGAACCTGTTGGACTATAACCTGGTGTTGTGTAATTTTTAAACTTTGTACACACCAGTCCAACACCAGCATCTCCAAATCTTATATTTCTGTAGACCACCTTTAGAATGCAGCCCTTTGGTGGTCAAACCTTTGAATTTTGAATTGTCTATGTGGTGGATTGCTGATTGTCAGGATCATTTCACTCAGGTTGTTGTATCAGCAACCAGCTATGATGCTTTCTCCACAGGTATTCTGAATTAGGAGTAGAACATGCTTTTAATGGGGAAAATGTACATGTTTTTTTTCACTGACAAGTAGATCGAAAAAAAAGGCTGATCTTTTGAGGAAATATTCCAATTTGTGACAGGGTTTTGAGGGTTTACTTCAGACATTTTGCAGAGGTTATGACTTTCATGGAATCCCTACAGTGTGGAAAGAGGCCATTTAGCCCAGCAAGTCCACCCTGACCCTCTGAACATTATCCCACCCAAACCCAAATCCCCTACCCTATTACTCGACATTTACCTCTGACAAATGCACTAACCTACACATCCCTGAACATTATGGACAATTTAGCGTTGCCAATTCATCAGTAAGTGCACATCTTTGGACTGTGGGAGGAAACTGGAGCACCCGGAGGATGCCCACGCAGACACGGGGAGAATGTGCAAACTCCACACAGATAGTCACTCGAGGCTGGAATCAAACCCGGGTCCCTGGTGCTGTGAGACAGTAGTGCTAACCACTGAGCAACTGTGCAGCCCCATGTGACATGTTTTTGTCTGATTCATTGATGCAAAACCAGAATCACTGGCTGAACTAGTATTTATTGTCCATCACTGGCTGCAGTTGAGAAGATTATTGTGAGTTGCCAACTTGGAATGCTGCAGTCCTTGGGTTATAGGGATACCTACAATCCTGTTAGGGGGTTCCAGGATCTTAACTCAGCAACAATGAGGGAATGCCAGTATAGCTCCAACAACATAGGAACTGTAGTTTTCAAGGAGATATTTTCTTATCAACCTGCTCGGAGATGTTATTATATATCCCAGGAGCAGGTGGGACTTGAACCAAGGTCTCCTGGTTCAGATGTAGGGACACTGCCACTGTGCTGTAAAAAAAAAGGGACTGTGCTATAGTTTCAAGTCAGGATGGCGCATGATTTGGAAGGGACCTTGCCAGTGGCAATGGCTTGTCCTTGTCCTTTTCGATGCTCGTCGTCACTGGTCAGAAGAAGCTGTTAAAGGCTTAGACCAGTACACTTGGGCTATTTCAATGAGTGAATCCAGTTTTCAGCAAGTCTTATTGGAAGAAGAGATAAAAGACTGATTGTGGGCTTCTTTGGTAATTATGAGCCTATTGATTTTCATTGGAGAATAGGTCCCTGCACTGGGATTTGTGAAGTTTCAGTTATTAGTAAAAGGTTTGAAGAAACATTGTTGGTGATAACCGAAACATTTCCTTTGGTTTATCTTATCCATAGCACAATTACATAAATTTGATGGAAATACAACACAATATAATCATACAAGCACACAAACAAAGGGCAGGCTAATCAGCCACTTGTAGGAGAAAGTGAGGACTGCAGATGTTGGAGATCAGAGTCAAGATTAGAGTGACGCTAGAAAAGCACAGCAGGTCAGGCAGCATCCAAGAAGCAGGAGAATCAATGTATCGGGCATAAGTCATTCATCAGGAATGCTCAAAATGTCAATTCTCCTACTTCTCGGATGCTGCCTGACCTGCTGTGCTTTTCCAGCACCCACACTCTCAACTCTGATCAGCCACTTGTATCTGCTCTGCTGTTCAATAAGATCACGAATGATCAGATTTCAACTTCAGCTTTATTTCCGATTATCTCCTAATTATCAACAATCTATCTACCTCTGTTTTAAAAATATTCAAAGATCCTGTATCTTTTGAAGCAGAGAAATCCAAAAACTCAACACTCTGAGAGAATTTTTTTCATCTCTATCTTAAATGAGAAACCCCTTGTTTGTAAACTATGACACTTAGTTTTAGATTCTTCCACAAGAGGAAACTTCCTTTCCAGATCTATCCAAGCAAACCTCCTCAGGATCTTATATGTTTCAATTAAGTCACCTTTGTCTTTTCTACAATCAGGTTAAAAATAACTCACAGGGTTTTAGAATTTGAATCCTTACCGTGTGGAAACACTGGCCCAACAAGTCCACACCAACACTCCGAAGAGTATCCCTCCCAGATTCATTACCCAACGTTTTACCCTGACTAGTGCACCTCACCTACACATCCCTGAACACTATGGGCAATTTAGCATGGCCAAGTCACCTAACCTGCACATCTTTGGATTATGGGAGGATACCAGAGCACTGGAAGGAAACTCAAACACAGGAAGAACATGCAAACTCCACACAGACAGTCACCTGAGGCTGGAATCGAGCCCAGGTCTCTGGTGCTGTGGGGCAGCAGTGCTAACCACTGAGCCACTGTGCCACCCCAAGCTTTTTGTATGTTCATTGATCAGTGAATACATTCCTCAAGAAGGCAGTTCCTTTTTGAACAAAAGAAGGCAAATGTGTTATAGAATCTTCCCTGAGGGGCTCTTGTAGTACAGTCCCTATCGCTGAACCAAGAGGCCCAGGTTCAAATCCCATCTGCTCCAGAGGTGTGTAATGTTGTAGAGTCATAGAGATGTACAACACGGAAACAGACCCTTCGGTCTAACTCATCCATGCTGACCAGATATCCTAACCTAATCTAGTCCCATTTGCCAGCATTTGGCCCATATCCCTCTAAACCTTTCCTATTCATGTAACCATCCAGATGCCTTTTAAAGTGTTGGAAAAAGTTATAAGAGATAGGATTTATAATCATCTAGAGAGGAATAAGTTGATTAGGGATAGTCAACATGGTTTTGTGAAGGGTAGATTGTGCCTCACAAACTTTATTGACTTCTTTGAGATGGTGACCAAACAGATGGATGAGGGTAAAGTGGTTGATGTGGTGTATATTGATTTCAGTAAGGCGTTTGATAAGGTTCCCCACAGTAGGCTATTGCACAACATATGGAGGCATGGGATTGTGGGTGACTTAGCGGTTTGGATCAGAAGTCGGCTAGCTGAAAGAAGACAGAGGCTGGTGGTTGATGGGAAATGTTCATCCTGGAGTTCAGTTACTAGTGGTGCACCACAAGGATCTGTTTTAGGGGCCACTGCTATTTGTTATTTTTATAAATGACCTAGATGAGGGCATAGAAGGATGGGTTAGTAAATTTGCAGATGACACTAAGGTCGGTGAAGTTGTGGATAGTGCCGAAGGATGTTGCAGGTTACAGAGGGCCATAGATGAGCTGCAGAGATGGGCTGAGAGGTGGCAAATGGAGTTTAAGGTGGAAAAGTGTGAGGTGATTCATTTTGGAAGGAGTAACAGGAATAAAGAGTACTGGGCTAATGGTAAGATTCTTGGTAGTGTAGATGAGCAGAGAGATCTTGGTGTCCATGTACATAGATCCTTGAAAGTTGCCACCCAAGTTCATAGGGTTGTTAAGAACCCTATCAACACATATGGTGTGTTAGCTTTTATTGTAGAGGAATTGGGTTTCGGAGCCTCGAGGCCATGCTGCAGCTGTACAAAACTCTGGTGCGGCCGCACCTGGAGTATTGCGTACAGTTCTGGTCACCGCATTATAGGAAGGACGTGGAAGCTTTGGAAAGGGTTCAGAGGAGATTTACTAGGATGTTGCCTGGAATAGAGCGAAGGCCTTACGATGAAAGGCTAAGGGAACTGAGGCTGTTTTCGTTAGAGAGAAGAAAGTTGAGAGGTAACTTAATTGAGACATACAAGATAATCAAGGCTGAGATAGGGTGGACAGAGAGAGCCTTTTTCCTATGATAGCAATGGTTAGCATGAAGGGACATAGCTTTAAATCGAGGGGTGATAGATATAGGACAGATGTCAGAGGTACTTTCTTTACTCAGAGAGTAGTGGTGGTGTGAAATGCACTGCCTGCAACAGTAGTAGACTTACCAACTTTAAGCCATGGGCCCCAGCTATGCCTGCCTCTTTGTCGGATATGTGGAACAGTCCATCTTCCGCAGCTACACTGGCACCACGCCCCACCTTTTCCTCCGCTACAATCGATAATTGTATTGGCACTACCTCGTGCTCCCACGAAGAGGTTGAACAGTTCATCCACTTTACTAACACCTTCCACCCTGACCTCAAATTTACCTGGACCATCTCAGATTCCTCCCTCCCCTTCCTAGACCTCTCCATTTCTATCTCAGGCAACCGACTCACCACAGACATTTACTACAAACCGACCGACTCCCACAGCTACCTAGACTACACCTCCTCCCACCCTGCCCCCTGTAAAAATGCCATCCCATATTCCCAATTCCTTTGCCTCCGCCGCATCTGCTCCCAGGAGGACCAGTTCCAATACCGAACAACCCAGATGGCCTCCTTCTTCAAAGATCGCAATTTCTCCTCCGACGTGGTCAATGATGCCCTCCAGCAAATCTCTTCCACTTCCTGCACCTCCACCCTTGAACCCCACTCCTCTCAATGCAACAAGGACAGAACCACCTGGTCCTCATTTTCCACCCCACCAACCTTTGTACACATAGCATTATCTTCCACCACTTCTGTCACCTACAAATAGACCCCACCGCCAGGGATATATTTCCCTGCCCACCCCTATTAGCATTCTGTAGAGACCATTCCTTCTGCGACTCTCTTGTCAGATCCATTCCCCCCACCAGCCTACACCACGCTCCTGGCACCTACCCCTGCCACCGCAGGAAATGCAAAACCTGCACTCACACCTCCCCTCTCACCTTCATCCAAGGGCCCAAAGGATCCTTCCACCTCTGACAGAAATTTACCTGAACATCCACCACGAGATGAATGTAGACTTCTCCAGCTTCCTCATTTCCCCTCCCCCACCTTATCTCAGTCCCAACCCTCGGATTCAGCACCGCCCTCTTGACCTGCAATCTTTTTCCCGACCTCTCCCTTCCCACCCCTTCTCCGGCCTATCACCCTCACCCTCACCTCCTTCCACCTATCATATTCCCAGCGTCCCTCCCCAAATATTCCCCCCACTACACCTTTTAACTCAGCCCGCTTAGCACACCAGCCTCATTCCTGAAGAAGGGTTTATGCCCGAAATGTTCATTCTCCTGCTCCTCGGATGCTGCCTGGCCTGCTGCGCTTTTCCAGCACCACAGTTTTCAACTCATACCAACTTTAAAGGCATTTGAATGGTCATTGAATAAACATATGGATGAAAATGGAATTTTGTAGGATAGATAGGCTTCAGATTGGTTCCACAGCTCGGCACAACATTGAGAGCCGAAGGGCCTGTACTGCGCTGTAATGTTCTATGTTCTAAATGCAATTGTACCAGCCTCTACCATTTCCTCTGGCAACTCATTCCATACACAAACCAGCCTCTATGTGAAAAAGTTGCCCTGATGTCCCTTTTTAAATCTTCCCCTCCCACCTTAAACCTATGCCCTCTAGCTTTGGACGTCTCTCCCCTGGGGACAGGACCTTGACTATATACCCTTCCCATGCCCCTCATGATTTTATAAACAAGCAAGTTATCTCTGAACAGGTTAATTAGAAATTATTTAGACTCTTTCCTGGTCATGCAAGGTTTCAAAACCTTTAGAACCAATTTGAAATATCTCTGTCCCAGCACAAGAAATGTGACATGTAATTAAGACGTGTCTGCACAGCAAGCTCCCACAAACAGCTGTGTAATAACATTCAGATAATGTGTTTGGTTGAGGAATAAATATTTACCTAGATATTAGGAGAACTCCACTGCTGGACCATGACAGCATGGGATCTTATAGAGTCATAGAGATGTACAGCATGGAAACAGACCCTTCGCTCCAACCCGTCCATGCCGACCAGATTCCCAATGCAATCTAGTCCCAAATACCAGCACCCGGCCCATATCCCTCCAAACCCTGCCTATTCATATACCCATCCAAATGCCTCTTAAATGTTGCAATTGTACCAGCCTCCACCACTTCGTCTGGTAGTTCATTCCATACACATACCACTCTCTGTGTGAAAATGTTGCCCCTTAGGTCTCTTTTCTATCTTTCCCCTCTCACCCTAAACCTATGCCCTCTAGTTCTGGACTCTCCCACCTCAGGGAAAAGACTTTGCCTATTTACCCTATGCATGCCCCTCGTAATTTTGTAAACCTCTATAAGGTCATCCCTCAACCTCCAACGCTCCAGGGAAAACAGTCCCAGCCTGTTCAGCCTCTCCCTATAGCTCAAACACTCCAACCCTGGCAACATCCTTATAAATCTTTTCTGAACCCTTTCAAGTTTCACAACATCTTTCCGATAGGAAGGAGACCAGAACTGCATGTAATATTCCAACAGTGGTCTAACCAATATCCTGTACAGACGCAACATGACCTTCCAACTCCTGTACTCAATACTCTGACTGATAAAGGAAAGCATACCAAACACCTTCTTTACTATCCTATCTACCTGTGACTCCACTTTCAAGGAGCTATGAACCTGCACTCCAAGGTCTTTTTGTTCAGCAACACTTCCTAGGATCTTACCATTAAGTGTATAAGCCCTGCTAAGATTTGCTTTCCCAAAATGCAGCACCTTGCATTTATCTGAATTAAACTCCATCTGCCACTTTTCAGCCCATTGGCCCATCTGGTCAAGATCCTGTTGTAATCTGAGGTAACCCTCTTCGCTGTCCACTACACCTCCAATTTTGGTGTCATCCGCAAACTTACAAACTGTACCTCCTATGCTCACATCCAAATCATTTATATAAATGATGAAAAGTAGTGGACCCAGCACTGGTCACAGGTCTCCAGTCTGAAAAACAACCCTGCACCACCACCCTTCTACCTTTGAGCCAGTTCTGTATCCAAATGGCTAGTTCTCCCTGTATTCCGTGAGATCTAACCTTGTTAACCATGAGGAACCTTGTTGAACTCCTTACTGACGTCCATAAAGATCACATCTACTGCTCTGCCCTCATCAATCCTCTTTATTACTTCTTCAAAAAATTCAATCAAGTTTGAGAGACATGATTTCCCATGTTGACTATCACTAATCAGTCCTTGCCTTTCCAAATACATGTACATCTTGTCCCTCAGGATTCCCTCCAACAACTTGCCTACCACCGACGTCAGGCTCACTGGTCTATAGTTCCCTGGCTTGTCCTTATCACCCTTCTTAAACAGTGGTACCATGTTGCCAACCTCCAGTCTTCCAGCGCCTCACCTGTGACTATCGATGATACAAATATCTCAGCAAGAGGCCCAGCAATCACTTCTGTAGCTTCCCACAGAGTTCTCGGGTACACCTGATCAGGTCCTGGGGATTTATCCACCTTTAACCGTTTCAAGACATCCAGCACTTCCTCCTCTGTAATTGGGCATTTTTGAAGATGTCATCATCTATTTCCCTACATTCTATGTCTTCCATGTCCTTTTCCACAGTAAATATTGATGCAAAATACTCGTTTAGGGCTCTGCTATAAAGCTGGTGCTGGGTGGGTTTGGGCCCCAGTCATTCTGGGAGTAAGAGTAGGACAAGAGTCATTCTGGTTACTGTAAGCCCTGGATCAAACCTTTTTTTGTTACATTTCAGAGAAAGTTAAACAAGCACGGAAACAAGGTGAGTTCTGAGAACACATGGGTGACAGACTGTGACTTTTTGGATTATAATATTTCATTCCGTCTTGGAACGTCAGAACACAATTGAAAATAAAGGTACAGACACTAAAATTAACCAACAAAGTTTATAAACAACTGTTGAAGGCTATATCTCATAAACCAACCCATCAAACCAACGCATTATAATGCTCTCCTGTTACTATGTGTGGAGTGGACAGGCTAATTCAGCCAATCCTTCAATATGAGCTGTACACATTCACTGATCTCAGAACCCGGGTCTCTAAGAAACTGCTGTTTTAGGAGTTTCCGGAGCTGATTAGAGCAAATCCTAGAGCTGGGATTCAGTGAATTTCCCTGTTGTGGGGAAAATCACCAGTGTCAGTGTCAGAATCGGTGTTCAATGACAGAGTTTATTGCATAGGAAATACCGGAGCTCCAGGGAGAGAAAGACACCAACAGCACAGAGTTCAACTGCAAGTCTTCTCTACATTACATTGAGAGAGCAGATGGGTTTTTTTTCTGGGCGGCACGGTGGCACAGTGGTTAGCACTGCTGCCTCACAGCGCCTGAGACCCGGGTTCAATTCCCGACTCAGGCGACTGACTGTGTGGAGTTTGCACGTTCTCCCCGTGTCTGCGTGGGTTTCCTCCGGGGGCTCCGGTTTCCTCCCACTGTCCAAAGATGTGCAGGTCAGGTGAATTGGCCATGCTAAATTGCCCGTAGTGTTAGGTAAGGGGTAAATGTAGGGGTATGGGTGGGTTGCGCTTTGGCGGGTCGGTGTGGACTTGTTGGGCCGAAGGGCTTGTTTCCACACTGTAAGTAATCTAGAGTCAATGCTTGTTCCAAAACTGTCTACAACCCCTTAGAAAACCCAGTGTTCAATACAATGGAGCAGTGATCTATTATATCAAGTTCTGGTACAGAATTTACCTCTCTGTGCCTCTTTACATGCAGCTTGCTTCAAAATCCTCACACAGTATTCAGGAGACAGGAGATCCATCAGCGTCATCATTGATCTACGTGACATCATTTGGGTAATGACAATGGCGGCATAATGAGACTCATGCAGGTCACGGTGATCTAACTGATCAATGACACTAACATCAGTAAGAGACAAGACAAAGTCTAAAATGAGCATGTGAAGAGAGAGAGAGAGAGAGAGAAATAACTTAGCCACCACACTAGAAAGCTGTTTAAAAACCAAGGATGTAGAGAGGTGCTTAAAGCAGTGATACAGTAAGTAAAGAGTTCAAGAACCTTCTATAGAGATAAGGAGCAAGTAATCTGCAGAAATGTATAGCCTAAGATAAACTAGACAGGTATCTTAATATGCAGGTAGCAGTAGCAGCATAAGAACAAGATAATGCAGAGGGATTTTTCAAACAAATATTACACCATCCACTATTCCTGTAGAGTGTTCAGATTTAGATGAACTGCATTTTTCTCTATTTAAAGTTTGCTCCTCACAGCCCTGCCACAACTCTGTTCCTTAGTCACCGACTCCTTCCCTTAATCTCTCTGTGGTCTGAGGGTCTACTAAACTAGGTAAAAAGAGGGACTGCAGATTCTGGAAACCAGAGTCTAGATTAGAGTGGTGCTGGAAAAGCACAGCAGATCAGGCAGCATCCGAGGAGCAGGAAAATCGACGTTTCAGGCAAAACCCCTTTATCAGGAATAGAGGCAGGGTGCCTGCAGAGTAGAGAGATAAATGAGAGGGGGGTGGGAGTGGGAATGTAGCAGAGTACAATAGGTGAGGAAACTGTTGAAGTCCACATTGTTGCCCTGGGGTTGAAGTGTTCCGAGGCGGAAGATGAGGCGTTCTTCCTCCAGGCGTCTGGTGGTGAGGGAGCGGCGGTGAAGGAGGCCCAGGACCTCCATGTCCTCGGCAGAGTGGGAGGGGGAGTTGAAATGTTGGGCCACAGGGCAGTGTGGTTGATTGGTGCGGGTGTCCCGGAGATGTTCTCTAAAGTGCTGTGCTAGGAGGCGTCCAATTTCCCCAATGTAGAGGACACCACATCGGGAGCAATGGCTATAATAAATGATATTAGTGGATGTGCAGGTAAAACTTTGATGGATGTGGAAGGCTCCTTTGGGGCCTTGGATGGAGGTGAGGGAGGAGGTGTGAGCGCAGGTTTTGCAATTCCGGTAGTGGCAGGGGAGGGTGCCAGGATGGGAGGGTAGGTTGTTGGGGGACGTGGAACTGACCAGGTAGTCATGGAGGGAACAGTCTTTGCGGAAAGCGGAAATGGGTGGGGAGGGAAATATATTCCTGGTGGTGGGGTCCATTTGGAGGTGGCGGAAATGACGTGGTTTATGCGAAGGTTGGTAGGGTGGAAGGTGAGCACCAGGGGGGTTCAGTCCTTGTTACGGTTGGAGGGGTGGGGTTTGAGGGCGGAGGGATGGGGTGTGGACGAGATTCGTTGGAGGGCATCTTTAACCACGTGGAAAGGAAATTGCGGTTCCTAAAGAAGGAGGCCCTATGGTGTGTTCTGTGGTGGGACTGGTCCTCCTGGGAGCAGATTCGGCGGAGACAGAGGAATTGGGAATACGGGATGGCATTTTTGCAGGAGGTCGGGTGGGAAGAGGTGTAATCCAGGTCGCTGTGGGAGTCGGTGGGTTTGTAAAAAATGTCCGTGTCAAGTCGATCGTCACAGAATTTTTATGGATGCACAATAGAAAGCATCCTATCCGGATGCATTACAGTGTGGCATGACAACTCTCTGCCCAGAACAGAAACTACAGAGAGTGGTGAACACAGTCCACTCCATCATGCAAATGATCTTTTCATCCATTAACTCCGTCTAAATTTCCCACTGCACTGGGAAAGTAACCAACATAATCAAGGACCCTTCCCACCCTGTTTATACTCTCGTCCACCTCTTCCATTGCCTAGAAGATACAGAAGTTTGAAAATAGATACCAACAGACTTAAGAACAGCTCCTTATCCGTTGTTATGCCATTTAGGAATGGATCTCTCATATATCTTCTTCTCTGCACCTTCTCTGTAGCTGTAAATCAGGATTGGAGGATTTGAGCTACAGGGAGAGGCTGAATAGGCTGGGGCTGGTACAGTTACAACATTGAAAAATGCATCTGGATGGGTATATGAATAGGAAGGGTTTGGAGGGATATGGGCCAAGTGCTGACAAATGGGACTAGATTAGATCAGGATATCTGGTCGGCATGGACGAGTTGGACCGGAGAGTCTTCAGAAGGCTTTTCGTAAGTATTCAGATTGAAAAGGGCAATGTTAGTGAGAATATGGACATACAAGCCACTAGATTAGATGGGATTGAGGTTGACAATGAGGAGGTTTTAGTAATTTTGGAAAATGTGAAATAAGACCCCTGACCCAGATGGGATTTATCCTCAGATTCTCTGAGAAGCCAGGGAGGAGATTGCCGAGCCTTTGGCTTTGATCTTTATGTCATCGTTGACTACAGGGGTAGTGCCAGAAGACTGAAGGATAGCAAATGTTGTTTCCTTGTTTAAGAAGAGGAGTCGGGACAAGTCTGGTAATTATAGGCCTGTAAGCCTTACTTCGATTGTGGGTAAGGTGTTGGAAAAGTTTGTAAGAGATAATCATCTGGAAAGGAATAATTTGATTAGGAATAGTCAACACAGTTTTGTAAAGGGTAGGTCATGCCTCACTAACCTTATTAAGTTCTTCAAGAAGGTGACAAAACAGGTGGATGAAGGTAAAGTGGTTGGTGTGGTATATATGGACTTCAGTAAGGCGTTCGATAAGGTTCCACATGGTAGGCTATTGCATAAAATATGGAGTTTCGGAATTGAAGGTGATTTAGTGGTTTGGACCAGAAACTGGCTAGCTGAAAGAAGACAGAGGGTGGTGGTTGATGGGAAATGTTCAGCCTGGAGCTCAGTTACTAGTGGAGTGCCGCAAGTATTTGCTTTGGGACCACTGCCGTTTGTCATTTTTATAAATGATCTGGCTGTGGGCGTAGAAGGATGGGTTAGTAAATTTGTGGATGACACTAAGGTAGACAGAGTTGTGGATAGTACCGAAGGATGTTGTGGGCTACACAGGGTCATAGATAAGATGCAGAGCTGGGCCGACAAGTGCCAAATGGAGTTTAATGCGAAAAAGTATGAGGTAGTTTACTTTGGAAGAAGTAACAGGAATAAAGAGTACTAGGCTAATGGTAAAATTCTTGGCAGTGTAGATGAACAGAAAGATCTCGGTGTCTAGGTACAGAAATCCCTGAAAATCGCAACCCAGGTTGATAGGGTTGTTAAGAAGGCATATGATGTGAATGGCATTTGTTAGTAGGGGGATAGAGTTTCGGAGCCATGAGGTTATGCTTCAGCTGTACTACACTGGAAAGGCCGCACTTGGAGTATTGTGTGCAGTTCTGGTCACTGCATTATAGGAAGGATGTGGAAGGTTTGGAAAGGGTTCAGAGGAGGTTTACCAGGATGTTGCCAGATATGGAAAGAAGGCCTTATGAGGAAAGACTGAGGGAACTGAAGTTGTTTTTGTTGGAGAGGTGACTTAATCGGGACTAATAAGATATTCAGAGGGTTAGATAGGGTGGACAGTGAGAGCGTTTTTCCTCAGGTGGTGAAGGCTAACATGAGGCGACATAGCTTTAAATTGAGGGGTGATAGATTTAGGACAGATATTAGGGGTAGTTTATTTAGTCAGAGAGTAATAGGGGCATGGAACGGCCTGCCTGCAACAGTAGTAGACTCACCGACATTAAAGGCATTTAAATGGGAATTAGACATACAAATGGATAATAATGGAACGGTGTGGGTTAGATGGGCATCAGATTAATTTCACAGGTCGGCACAACATTGAGGGCTGAAGGGCCGGTACTGCGCTGTAATGTTCTGTGTCTGTTTCCGTGCTGAACATCTTTATGACTCTATAGCATAGTATTCTGCATTCTGTTCTATTACCCTGATGTACATATATAAGGAATGATTTGTCTGGTTAGCACACAAAACAATACTTTTCACTATATCTCAGTACATGTGACAATAATAAATCAAGTCAAACGAAATCAGGTACACCTGGTTCTGAATTGTACAGTGGTCTTCACAAATGTATTAACTCAAATCATTTCCAATTCTGACACAGTGGTCAACATGTAGCTATCTAAGACATAGAAAATAGGAGCAGGAGTAGGCCATTCAGCCCTTCCAGTCTGTCATGCCATTCAATATGAACATGGCTGATCATCTAACTCACTTCTCCCATATGTCCTTTGATCTCTTTAGCACAAGGACTATATCCAATTCCTTCTTGAATATGTTCTGACCTCGACTGCTTTCTGTGGTGGTAAATTCCATAGGCTCACCATTCTCCTCATCTCAGTCCTAAATGATTTACTTCACATCCTTAGAATGGTCTGGCAAACCTTTGTGCATTCTCTAGGTAAAAACAATGACTGCAGATGCTGGAAACCAAAGTCTAGATTAGAGTGGTGCTGGAAAAGCACAGCAGTTCAGGCAGCATCCGAGAAGCAGTAAAATCGACGTTTCAGGCAAAAGCCCTTCATCAGGAATACAGGCAGAGAGCCTGAAGTGTGGAGAGATAAGTGAGAGGAGGGTGGGTGTACAATAGGTGAGTGGGGGAGGGAATGAAGGTGATAGGTCAGAGAGGAGGGTGGAGTGGATAGGTGGAAAAGAAGATAGGCAGGTAGGACAAGTCATGGGGACAGTGCTAAGCTGGAAGTTTGGAACTGGGGTGAGGTGGGGGAAGGGGAAATGAGGAAACTGTTGAAGTCCACATTGATGCCCTGGGTTGAAGTGTTCCGAGGCGGAAGATGAGGTGGTGAGGGAGGCCCAGGACCTCCATGTCCTTGGCAAAGTGGGAGGGGGAGTTGAAATGTTGGGCCACAGGGCGCTGTGGTTGATTGGTCCCCTCCAAAGCCAGAACATCCTTCCTTAGATAAGGAGACCAAATTGCACTTAATATCCAGGTGTGATCACGGAAAGACCTTCTATAATTGCAACAAGACACCCTGTCCTTTACTCTATTCCTTTCATTATGAAGGCCAACATATTATTTGTTTTCTTTACTGCCTGCATGGTTACCTTCCTCTGAAGATTTCAGCTCTCCCTATTTCTGTAACTTTCTGCAGCTAGACTCACTCATCCCCTTATTCCAGCCTTTTGTGCAGTTTTACCGCCCTTTGTTCTACCTTTGATAGCCTTGCCTTCACCTACCCATGACCTAATCTCAGGAATTCATTCTTTAAACCTTTGCCTCACCTGCTCCCTCTCTGTCTTAAGACACTAAATACTCATATCTCTTTAACCAAGCTTTTGGAAACCTTTCCTAGTATCTCCTTTTATGTGTCCATTTTTAAAAATCGTTTCTCCTCTTGCAAACTTTTAATGGTTCTCATAGTTTTCTGATTTAAATGCACTTGGATGTCTACAGTTGAGATTCAAATGCCATATCTCTTTCTGTCCCAATTCCACCCGTCTGAATCCTTTCTCTCCTTCCAGTTTTGATTTGTCCAACGTCCTCCCGTGGATCTCCTGGATACACAAATATGGACAGGTCAAAGTTGCGAGTGTCTACATGCTATGCTTCACCAAGTCTTGGTCATCACTTTGGTGAGTGCTTGAGTCATCAGATTCAATTCAAAATCCTTGTTCTTAATTAAAAATCTTCTCACGGACTTTCCCCAGCCCACTGGCCCCCGTCTTACATCCTATCCCATTCCAACATGAAGAGATTTGTAAATTAAGGCAAATATTTTATCCAGACCTTCCATCCAATATCTAACTTGCCATCCTGTCCAATCGGGCCTTAATGTTCCACCCCACTTAACATTGGTGACACTTAACATTCTCTTGAAATTGTTTCGCAGGTTGTCGCAAACCACTAGATAATAATCAACGAAAAGGTAAGAACCACATTCTCAGGGAAACACATCGTCAGTGAATGTTGGCTTTGGCAGCATTTCCCATATCTTGATGAAAGAAAATGTACTGCCAATATTGTGGAGGGGAGGTTAATGGAACCAGACGGGAGATCCAATGGCAGGAGTTTCTCACGCAAACTGGAGGAACAGCATCTCATCTTCCATCTAGGCATGTTACAGCCTGCCAGTCTCAACGTTGAATTCAACAACTTCAGATGATTATCCCATCTCGACCCGTTTTCATTCTGCTCCGTAATTTTATTTTTTTCACTGTTCTGTACCTCTTATTTCTTGATTGTTGCTCTTTCTCTCACTCCCCACTCTCTCACCACCTTTTTCCTCTCCTCTTCCCCCTTTGCTACCCTTCTCCCCTGTTTTCCATTTTGCATCTGCTTCACCCATCCCCCTCCATATTTTGTCACATAGCATCTGCTTCAGCCTTGGTCACTCACAGCTCCTCTCCCTATAATCTCTCTATGCACTGTCATTATCACCTCTTTCTTGCTACCTTTGGCTTCTGGAGCCATGACTCACCTTCTCTCAGCCTGGTATAAATACCTCCCTATTTCTCCCTTTTTTTAGCTTTGACAAAGGGTGAGTTAGACTCGAAAAGTCAGCTCTTTCCTCTCCTTACAGATGCTGCCAGACCTGCTGAGATTTTCCAGCATTTTCTCTTTTGGTTTCAGATTTCAGCATCCGCAGTAATTTGCTTTTAGGCAGAAGTTTCTCCATTGCTGATCTTTCAGCCAAGATGTAGTGGCTCATGGGTATGTAAGGCTCTTCAACTTCTTTCGTACTGTTACCAAGATTACCCAGACATCTGTTGGTCCCACTTTAGAGACTATAGTCTGAGATTATGCTCTGGATTCCCAGTGATTATGTTATCAGATGATGCAGTTTGGCTCCTCCAACCCATAGAATGACCAATTCCAGGAAAGGCACAGATCACACCATTACAGAAGGTAACTAGCTTTATAGAAAACATTTGATCTATGCAATCCTATTGATAGCTGGAGAGATATTTTCCAGGGTATTTTTCCATTATCAATCCAGGTGTTTTATCTTCGCAAAAAAACAATACTTGGTCGAGGAGGTGGCTAAAGAGTAAAGTGGCTTATCACAAACTTGCAGACACCAGCATGAACCAGATCCTTCTCTACTCCATGTTTTTGCAAACCAATATTCAGCATTTACAGATGCATGGACTTTCTTCACCCGTATCCTGTGAACAAGTTGGGGATTGTCCAATCATTGTGGACTCTTGGAAAAATTACATACAATCGACAATCAAAATTGGTTTCAAGAATTTTATTAAAAATACATTGGGCACAGTGAATATGCTAGGAGCTTAAAATATGTATAACACAAAACAAAATCTTTGTATCCACAGCTCAATGAATGAAGACGAATATGTTAAACAAATCTTTAAGTCAAACACAGTGACATCATCATGCAAAATGACCCACAAACATGACTGTTGACACTTTTGGCTATGAATATATCTCTGCTTTCCGTTCCCATTGAGAAGTTATGGTTTGTTTAGGTGATAAAACAATCACACCTCAGAATACCACATAGCACTTTGCAAGTTTTGCAGTGTGGGAAACATGGCGTACAGGTTGTGGGCTTATATTGGGTGACGATGTGAGTTTTGGAGCCATGAGGTCATGGTACTACTGTAAAAACTCTGGTGCAGCTGCACTTGGAGTATTGCACATAGTTCTGGTCGTCCCATTATAGAAAGGATGTGGAAACACTGGAAAGGGTGCATAGGAGATTTACTATGATGTTAGGTAAAAACAATGACTGCAGATGCTGGAAACCGGAGTCTAGATTAGAATAGATCTGGAAAAGCACAGCAGTACAGGCAGCATCCGAGGAGCAGTAAAATCGACATTTTGGGCAAAAGCCCTTAATCAGGAACACAGGCAGAGAGCCTGAAGTGTGGAGAGATAAATGAGAGGAGGGTGGGGGTGGGGAGAAAGCAGCATAGAGTACAATA
>NC_057728.1:52623744-52647984 GCF_004010195.1 Chiloscyllium plagiosum
AAGTGATGTCACGTGTGGTGCATGAGGAATTGTGAGGGACGGAAGTGGCTGTGGAAGTGGCCATGATGGGGGTGGAAGTGACATCAATCAGCGTGGGGGTGGCAGCTCCACCAGCCACATGGCTAATGGATTCCAAGTAGTGCCAGAGGCCGGGGGAATCTTCTGGAATGTTTGAGGAGCGCTGGTTATGGAAGTGGATAGATAAAAGTTTGTTGTACTTACAGTTTTTGATGTTTGAGATGGAGTTGAAATACTGTTTGTTGAGAGTATGAATTCTCCTGAGGATGTAGTACAGAGTGGGTCCTTTGCAATTCTGAGAGAGTGTGGCCCTCAGCTGAGGCAGGGCTGACTGTAGAGAGGTTAGGTGCCGGCGCATTGCTGCAAGCGTGGAGCGGAGGATCTTGAAGGAGAACTGTTGCTGGTGTTATTGAATCTGTAGTCTGTGCTGTTTGTCCTGTTTGGGTCCGAACTCTGCTGGTTTAAAGGTGGTCTGGAGTTTGTGTGGGATGAGTTGGTTACGGAGGCAGGCACTGAGGAAGCAAATGTGGCTGTAGTGGCGAGTTTGTTTGGAAGCCTGGAATGGAGGGAAGGTCTTATGAGGAAAGGCTGAGGGACGTGAGGCTGTTTTCGTTCGAGAGAAGAAGGTTGAGAGGTGACTTAATTGAGACATATAAGATATTCAGAGAATTAGACAGGGTGGACAGTGAGAGCCTTTTTCCTCGGATGGTGATGGCTAGCATGAAGGGACATAGCTTTAAATTGAGGGGCGATAGATATAGGACAGGTGTCAGAGGTAGTTTCTTTACTCAGAGTGTAGTGGTGGTGTGGAATGCACTGCCTGCAACAATAGTAGACTCACCAACTTTAAGAGCATTTAAATGGTCAGTGAATAAATATATGGATGGTAATAGAAGAGTGTAGGCTAGATGGGCTTCAGATCGGTTTCACATATCGGCATAACATCGAGAGCCTGTACTGTGCTGTAATGTATGTTTTATGTTGATCCACACATAGCAAACTCCCACAAAGAGCTGTGTGGTAATGAGCAGATTTCCTGTGCTTTTTTATGTTGCCATTTGAGGGATAAATAGCAACTGAGACCCTGGGGAGAATTTCCTTGTCCATAATGCCACTTTACATTCATCTGAGAGACCAGGTGAGGTATCAGATGACCACTTCACCTGGAAGGCAGCACCCTCCTGTCGGTGCAGCTCTCCCCCAGTTCTGTATTGGAGAATTTTACAGTCTCTGGTCTTCAACCAACGACCACCTGATTGAGAAACAATACTGATGCCCATTGAGTCAAGTGAAACTAGCTGTGCTTGAAAGGGGTCTATCCCAACCCTTTCCTTCTGCTTGCCCTGTCCAAATGCAGACTCAAATACGCACGTGAATCCTCTACTGACCACAATGGAGATAATTTGAGCTATGAAGTAATTAGTGCTTTGTGGTTAGATTACTGGCTGAGCAATCCAGTAACCTAGATTAATGATCAGGTAAGACCTGAGTTCAAACCCCACCACAATAGTTGGGTACATGTACATCCAATAAATAAATCTGGAATAAGAATTTACTATCCATAATCGTGACCAGATTGGTAGAAAAGTCAACCTGTCACTAATGACCTTTGGGGAAGGATAGCTGCTAATCTTACCCAGTCTGACCCATATACAATGCCAAACCCACAGTGATGTGGATGACTCTTGGCCTAATACACTGCTCAAGCAAGGGGAGGTAGTGGTATGTGGTAATATCACTGGCAATCCATTGCATTAGGCTAATGCTCTGAGTACATGGGTTCAAATCCCAGCATGGCAGGTGGTGGTGGTTAAATGAGTAAATCTGGAGTTATAAAAGCAAAGGCGATCATGACAATGTTTCGCTGTAGGAACCCATCTAGTTGACCAATGTCCTTAATGGAATGAAAGTTCTGCCCTTAATCAGTGTGCCAAACATGTGGCTACAGACCCACAGCAATGTGGCTAACACCTGCATATATTGCCCATCCCTAAGTGTCCAGTGGGCCGTTAATTAGGGATGGGCAACAAATGCTGGACCTGGCCAGTCATCCCGACATCCCATAACAGAACAAAAGGAAACAAAATGTTAAAGAGTGGGGCAAAAGAAGCTATCGCTTGTCAGCATAGAGCCACAGAGATGTACAGCATGGAAACAGACAGTTCGGTCCAACCCGTCCACACCGACCAGATATCCCAACTCAGTCTAGTCCCAACTGCCAGCACCTGGCCCATATCCCTCCAAACCCTTCCTATTCATATACCCATCCAAATGCCTCTTAAATGTTGCAATCGTACTAGCCTTCCTCTGGCAGCTCATTCCATACACGCACCCCCCTCTGCATGACAAAGTTGCTCCTTAGGAGCAATGCTCACATCCTGTGAATGAACAGGAAAATTTTGAAAATGGCTTTGCTTCCCCAAAACATTTCTCTGGCCTGTGGGCTGCTTATTTGTTAACAACAGCCAGAGGGCCTCAAATTTGGCCAGGACCACGGTTTCTTGGCACATTCCATGTACATTGTGTTTCCAAGTCCCAGTGCCAGGAAATTTGGACAGATTCCTCCATTGCATCTGCAGCCCCAAAGGCATATCAGGTCTTTAAAATTCCTCCATTCAGACCACCAACAGTAAATTCTGGGAGAATGCTTTTAAAACATCTTTTTTGAGGGGGTTGTGCTGGAGAAAATGGAATCAGATTTTTAAAAAGTGACAGCAGGTCACACTGTAAGTGTGGAGCTGAATTCAGATAGCGGAGAAAATGAAATCGGACTAAACTGGGAAATGGTGGAATGTCAGAGGAAATCACATGGGTTGGCAGGTACATGGGCATTGTTTTGGTAACAGAGAGCCTAAAAATAGCGTAAAAATTAAAATCCAGAAATGTTTCATTTAAAAGAAAAGGAAATCGAAATCTTGCCTGTGATTTCTTGCTCCTTCGATTCATTGTAGCCATTCAGCTAAAACGCTCACGACAACAACAACCTGAATTGTTACAGCACCTCAAACATTGCAAAACGTCCCTATGGTGTTCCACAGCTTTGTCAGTAAATAAACTCTAACCAACGAGTTGCGAAAGGAAATATTTGGACAGGCGACCAAAAGCTGGGTTCAAAGTGGTAAGGTTGTAAGAAACAGGAAAATGAGGAGGAGAAAGGTGGAGAGGTTTTGGGTTAGGAATTCTGAGCTCAGGTCCTATGCAACTGAAGACCCAGCATTGGTGGACTGCTGGAAGATGGGAATAGGCATAAAGCTGGGCCTGGAGATCATAGAAGATCAGGTTGTTGGGCTGGGTAGTTGATATGTTTTGTAGCACTGGATGAAATGACTGGGATCAGGAGAGGTGATTTGAAGATGAGGATGTAACCACAATTAATTACATTGATACATTAGAATGTTGGCAGGTATATTCAAAACGAATGGTCTTTATTTGCAGTCATTCCTCCAAAACAGCCTATTTGTGCTGTTGTGCATGGGCCAATCAAGGAGCCCTGGCTGACAGATATAAAAGGAGTGTCAGAGAATCTCCTCATCCTAGGCACTGGCTCTGAGCTGGCTGGTACTATATACATGTGACTAAAGGGTGACCTTGTGACGGGATACAATTATTTCACACACCAAAATTATTGCCTCTATGCAATTATTTCACACACCAAAAACATAAGTAATCAATCATTCAAAATCCGTGAGCAAAACTTGCCTATCAGCGACCACTTTCACTTCCCTGACAATCTTGCTCTCTGACCTGCTTCCCCACAACACTGAGCAAAGGGAGGATGAACAGGTTGACAACATCCATCAGGTGGAGGTACAGGAGGAGTGCGCATCATCTGGGGAGACTGGCTGGGAGGGGGACACATCTACACATCCTCCTCCCTTCCACACTGAGCAACTACCCATTAACCTCCCCCATCAACGCCTGGGAGAAAGTGAGCACTGCAGATGCTGGAATTCAGTCAAATTGTGCTGGAAAAGCGCAGCCGCTCAGTCAGCATCCGAAGAGCAGGAGAGTCAACGTCTCCAGCATAAGCTCATTCCTGATGAAGAGCTTATGCTTGAAATGTCGACTCTCCTGCTCCTTGGACGCTACCTGACCGGCTGCGCTTTTCCAGTGCCACACTTTTTGACACCCATCAACGCCTGGCCCCGGTTTGCAGAACATCTCGTCTTTGTCAGTAAGTTATAATAGACTGCAATTGCTTTTAATGTTTTATTCTATTAATATTAACTTTTATTTCACAAGTTTTAGCGTTTATTATTTTGACCCAAACAAAACCCCAGAAATAACAGGCAAAAAGTCATAATCTTGTGGCCTGGGAACCTAACCCTATTTTTAAGCATATGTTATTAAACTCTGCACTCGCTAATTCATCATTCCCAGGGTTTTCAGAAACAGAACCCTCATGGATACAGAGGAATGACTGTATAGTCAAAGTGTTTAGCAATGACTCTGCAGACTGTAATATTCTGCTGACCACCTACACTATGGGATTTATTTTTCTGAACCATTTTTTTTTCCTCAGTTAATATCTGTCGCCTCTTCCCTGATTTCCAGTTCTTTTACTTGGAGAGCAACACATCAGTTGTTCCCATTGGGAATTCCATTAATACGCAATCATCCTCTTTATAACAAGTTCAGCAGTTCAGTCTAATGGCTCTTGGACCCATTTGGAAAGATTCCTCAGAGGCTTGTTCTTACTTGCTTCAATGTCTAACTGCTGTCAGTCTCTGGTACTTTGTGGTTAAGATGCAATAATTGAAAGCCAAAGCTGTACTCACTGCTCAGAATGAAAGAGTCTCTTTCTCAGCGTCAAAATGCCACAAAAAGCTCCATAGCCATTGAAATTCTGTTTACAGTGTTGTAATACATGAAAAGACATCTTGGTTAAGTTATTGGTCAGGCCACAGAAAACTTTCCCTTGCCCATTCTCGAATAGCATTTTTGTTACATCCTCTCAAAAGGGCAGATAATAGCTCAGTTTAGTGTCACATCCAAAAGACAGCACCCCTGACAGTACAGCCTTCCCTCAATACTGCACTTCTATGGCCAAATCTGTGGTCTTATTCTGGCTCAGGTGAGAGTGTGACCCACTAAGCCACAAGTTGTCAACCAGGTGAAACAGCAGATATGTGAACTTATAAAGCATCTTTCAGTCAATTAGGTAGTTTTGAAGGGTAATCAGTCTAGTATTGCTTTTATTCATTCATGGGATGTGGGCATCGCTTGCTGGACAGTATTTATTGCCCATCCCTAAATGCTCAGAGGATAGTTAAGAATCGCTGTGGGTCTAGAGTCTCACATAGACCAGATCAAGTAAAAGACAGCAGATTTCCTTTCCTTAAAAGGATATTAGTGACCAGATGGGTTTTAAAACAATCGTTTCTTGGTCACCATTAGATTAGATTTAATTTTTTTCTGAATTTAAATTTCATCATCAAACCCCTGTCCCCAGAACATTAGAACTAGGGTTCTGGTGACATTATCAATACGCCACTGTGTCACCAACAGAAAATGTACCACTTTCTGCACAGTAAGCTGCCACAAACAGCAAAACAATTAATGAGCAGAATGAATATGGGCAGAAAGTTGTTTTTTTTTTCCTTCTGGCTAACACTCCAGCAAGAAAACCATCTTAAAACAGATTTACTTGAGTTAATTTTAGCTGAAATAATCTATCCTTCAGAATCAATATTGAGAGACTGTCCTTGTTCTTTTCATGAAATAACGTAACCCAGTCACTACGTGTAATAAATTATGTGGAGTTAAACTAATGCCTGTGAAAGCCCAGTGTATATTTTTGCACTATTAAGAGGCGAAAACATTAATAATCCTCACAGGATATCAGCCTCTGCTCACTTCCTACTTCCTCTTTCAGTTCCAATGATGACCTCTCAGTTAGTTTCACTGAGTCTGTCTACATGTTGCAGTCTGATGGAGATACATTGTATTTGGCAAATAGGGACAATATTAAGAAGGCTTCCACTCTGAAAACACATACACACTCTGTCCAGCCAACATATCTGCTTCACTTTCTGGGTGGACATTCCTGTAAGGAGGATGCCAGAGGGGTTCCAGTGACTCATTGCACCAATCCCAATCCTTACTTCATGTCAAATAGATATATTACATGTGTACAGAAATTTCCTCCAGTTAAAACTGGGTACCTGTGAATAGAAACAGAGAATATTCATGAGCTGAAGAACAATGGTTTGTCATTTTTGGTTCAATGTTTACCATCCAAATAAAACATACTGGTTTAAACTATATCTTTTCCCCCAAAGTCTTGCACTTTCTAACATTTTATGATTTCCGCCAGGTTTAAGCCCCTTCTCTGTAAATGAGTAGAGGCGTAACATTTGCAAACCTTCACCTTTAAATCGCGCACTATATGAACCATTGCTTTCTTTAAGGTTCCCCATTGTTCCTTGGTGAGTTATCCACTTCATAGAATCTCTGAAGTGTGGAAGCAGGCCATCCAGCCCATTGAGTCTACACCAACCCTCCCAAAGAGCACCCATCCAGATCTACCCTATCCCTGTTAGTCTGCATTAGTATGCTAATCCACTGAGCCTGCACATCTTTGGACTGTGGGAGGAAACTGGAGTATCCAGAAGAAATCCACATAGACAAGGGAAGTACGTGCAAACTCCACACAGACAGTCACCTGAGGGTGGAATCGGACTTGGGGCCCTGGCGCCTTGGGACTTGAGTTTTAACCAGAGTCACCACACTTATTTTTAATTCCCATTCACTTGAGTCAGGTTCCTTTACAACTAAATGAAATAATTCCTCCTCAAGATAAAAGTACATTTACACTTGATTCATCCTTGTCCATAACTGTTCTAATTATGTTTATGGTCACTGTTCCCCAAATGCTCCTCCATTGAAACATATGCCACTCACTTCATTTTAATCCTTAGAATTAAACCTAGAAATTCTTCCTTTCTCTTTGAGTTGCAAACAAACTGATTAACAAACTTCCTTTGTAGACACATTTGCCCTTAATACTGTTACAATCGCAATTAGATTAGGTGAAGTCTCCCACTATCACCTCCCTATGGTTCTGGCATCTTTCCATAATTTGCCTGTAACATTGGTGACATATCCTAGATGTCCAGTCATAGTATCTCAGCTATTTTTCCATAATTCCAAACAAATAAATTCAGTTTTGATCCCCTTATTCTGATCTAGTGTTTCTCTCTTCTAATTACTACTGCCTTGTCCACCTCCTTTTCCTTTCCAGAATAGCTTGCAGCCAGGAATATTTTTCCCAATCATTTCCCTTCTTTTAGGCAAATCTCTCTTCTTGTCACCACACCACTATGTCACTAGCATAGACCATTTGACCAAGGAGCAGGAGAAAGCCATTGGCCCACGGAATCAGTTCTGCTATGAAATAACTTCCCAGAGGCTGGTATAAGTCACCCTTTATTTACATGTGCAGAGTCGTTGACACCACATCTCATCCCTCAGAGCCAGCTCTCAGAGTGATCAGAACATCTGACCCTCCTGTTTATATTCGTCAGCCAGGACTCCCTAATTGGCTGTTAACCTGGTACAATCAGGGAACTCCTATTCTATAAGTCAAGAGTGTGGTGTCGGAAAAGCACAGCAGGTCAGGCAGCATCCGAGGAGCAGGAAAATCTATGTTTTGGGCAAATGGCTTTTACCCGAAACGACGATTTTCTTGCTCCTCGGGTGCTGCCTCACCTGCTTTTCCAGCACCACACTCTTGACTCTAATCTCCAGCATCTGCAGTACTCACTTTCATCCCATATTCTATAAGGTCCACCTGGCTGACTTCACTCCAATCACTACATGCCATTCAATGGGATCAGGACGGATCTGACAATCCACTTTCCTATCTTTTTCCCAGAACCCTTGATTCCCTCATCAATTAAAAATCTGTCTGATTTAGTCTTGAATGTACTTATTACCCAGCCTCAATAGTGCTTTGTGCTAAATCCACAAATTCATTATTCTCTGAGAGAAGAAATTCCTCCTCATCTCTGTCTTAAAAGGGCAATCTCTCACTCTGCGCTTATGCCCTCTGGTCCTATACTCTCTCAGAGGGGGAAACAACCCAGAATCATAGAATACCCACAGTGTGGAAGCAGGACATACAGCCCATCAAGTCCATACTGACCCTCTGAAGAGAATCCCACTCAGACCTACCCCATCCCTATAACCCTGTATATCCAATCCTAACCCAGCTTGCCTGCATTTCCTTGGACACAATGGGTAATTTAGAATGACCAATTCATCTAACCTACACACCTTTGGACTGTGAGATGAAACTAAAACCCCGGTAGGAAACCCATGCAGACATGGGGAGAATGTGCGAAGTCCACACAGACAGTCACCTGGGAAGGAATCAAACCCGGGTCCCCAGTGCTGCGAGGCAGCAGTGCTAACCTCTGAGAGACCGTACCAACTCTCTGTATCTACCTTGTGAAATCCCCTAAGAATCTTGTATGTTTCAAAAAAGTCACCTCTCACTCTTCCATATTCCAACAAGTACAGGCTCAACCTATTCATCCACTCATGATAAAACAGCCCCTCCACTCCTGGGATAAACCTAGTGAACTTTCTTTGGACTTCACAGGCCAGCAGATCTATTGGAATAGCACAGCTCCAATACTAGAAAAACTAGGTAAAGAAACTAGACATTAGATAAGGTGTTCAAATGAGCCATGATTGTACTGAATGGCAGGATAGGCTTGACATGCTGAATGGCCTACTTGTATTCCTATGTTCCTATAGGCTGAGCTAGATTAGATTAGATTCCCTACAGTATAGAAACAGGCCCTTCGGCCCAACAAGTCCACACTGACCCTCTGAAGAGTAACCCACCCAGACCTATTTCCCTCTGACTAACCCACCTAACACTATGGGCAATTTAGCATGGCCTATGCACCTGATCTGCACATCTTTGGATTGTGAGAGGAAATCAGAGCACCTGGAGGAAACCCACGCAGACACAGGGAGAATGTGCAAACTCTACGCAGACAATTGACTGAAGCTGGGATTGAACCTGGGTGCCTGGCGCTGTGAGGCAACAATGCTAATCACTGAGCCACCGTACCGCCCAACTTAGACTTAGTGAGAGAGGCTTGTTTGAAGTATGAATGTCTGGACAGGGTTGACCTGAATGGCTTGTTTCTGAGCTGTACCTTCTGTGCAATTACATCCAATTGGTAACTTAAAAGTGACTTACCCCATTATCAGTTGTTGACTTTATGTAAGAGATTCTTGATTTTCAAGGATGAATTGGCCTTGTTGTTCAATCCCTTCCCTGTGCAACACCAATCAGAGGGTTATTTATCGTCATAAAGCAGGCGTTTTTGTAAGATTTTCAGTAGATTGTAGATTGCAATAGAAGGTGCTTTCAGACTGAATTATTTGTTTTCATTAAATTCAGCAATGTTTCAGTAACAATTTAGTGCAATTTCATATTGAAGCTTCGGTTGTAGGTGAAGAGGCAGAAGAGCAAGAAGTGAGGGAATGGAAGGGTTAGCCATCACAGTCTGGATAATGGTGAGGCATGGAGACTGGTTTAGCTCAGTTGGTTGGACAGTTGGTTTGCAAAGCAGTGTGATGCCAACAGCATGGGTTCAATTTCTACACTGGCTGAGGTTATCATGAAGGACTCTTCTTCTCAATCTCTCCCCTGTGGTGGCCCTCAGGTTAAATCACCAGCAGTTGTTCCTGTGGTCTGGTAAGACAAAGGTGACTTAAGACATGGAATGAGTGATACCTTGCTACCCATCTACAGAATTATAGGATAGCACAGCATGTTATCTACCTAGACTTCCAAAGGGCCTTTGATAAGGTGCCTCATGGGAGGCTGTTGAGTAAGGTGAGGGCCCATGGTGTTAGAGGTGAGCTACCGGCATGGATTAAGGATTGGCTGTCTGATAGAAGGTAGAGAGTTGGGATAAAAGGTTCTTTTTCAGAATGGCAGGTAGTGACAAGTCGTGTCCCACAGGGTTCACTATTGGGGCCAAAGCTGTTCACCTTATATATTAATGATCTGGATGAAGGGACTGGGACCATTCTGGAGAAGTTTGCCGATGATACAAAGTTGGTGGACAGCAGGTAGTTCTGAGGAGGTGGGGATGCTGCAGAAAGATTTAGACAGTTTAGGAGAGTGGTCTAGGAAATGGCTAATGAAATTCAATGTGAGCAAGGACGAGGTCTTGCACGTTGGAAAAAAGAATACAGGCATGGACTATTTTCTAAATGGTGAGAAAATTCATAAAGCCAAAGTACAAAGGGATCTGGGATTGCTCGTCCAAGATTCTCTAAAGGTTAAGAAAGCAAATATATGTTGGCATTTATCTCAAGAGGGTTGGAATATAAAAGCAGCGATGTGCTACTGAGACTTTATAAAGCTCTGGTTTGGCCCTATTTGGAATACTGTGTCCAATTTTGGGCCTCACACCTCAGGAAGGACATACTGGCAACAGAGCATGTTCAGCGAAGATTCACACAGATGATCCTGGGACGGTAGGCCGAATATATGATGAACGGCTGAAGATCCTGGGATTGTATTCATTAGAGTTTAGAAGGTTGAGGGGAGATCTAATAGAAACTCACAAGATAATGCATGGCTTAGAAAGGGTGGACGCTGGGAATTTGTTTCCGTCAGATGGGGACACTAGGACCCGTGGGTACAGCCTTAGAATTAGAGGGGGTCAAGTTAAAACGGAAATGAGGAGACATTTCTTCAGCCAGAGAGTGGTGGGCCTGTGGAATTCATTACCACGGAGCGCAGTGGAGGCCGGGACATTAAATGTCTTCAAGGCAGAGATTAATCAATTCTTAATCTCGTAAGGAATTAAGGGTTACGGGGAGAGTGCAGGTAATTGGTGATGAAATGCCCATCAGCCACGATTGAATGGCAGAGTGGACTCAATGTTCCGAATGGCCTTCCTTCCATTCCTATGTCTTATGGTCTTAGAAGGAGAACATTGAACTCAACCAGTCTCTTTCAAAGAGTAATCCACTGAAGGCCAATTCCCTGCTTTTTCTCTAAATCACTGCAACCTTTTCTTCTTCAGGTATTTATCTAATTTATCCAAGGTGAATTCCGAATTCATACCCACCACCCTATCAGTCAGTGCATTCCAAATCCTGGCCACTCGGTGGGTGAAAAAAAAGTTCTCTGTCATGCCATTTCTGGTACTTTTGCCAATCATTCTAAATCTCTGTTCCTGGGATGAAGGGGCTGCGAGGTACTGTGGAAGAAAGCCCAGCAGAGTGCTTCAGTGCACCTTGTATGTGCACCCCAGGTACATAATGTGTTAAGGAAACTGGAAGTTGTACCCTTTTAATTGGCAGTACACCTCCTTGTTATCAAATGTCTGGACAAAATATTATGTGCTTCTCATCAATGTCTTTGACTGATTATTACATTAAACGATAAAAATAAAAGTATTCTTGAGGGATATTTCTTATCATTATGGGCCAAAGGCAGGTACATGGAATTAGACCAGAGATCAGCCATGGTCTGACTGAATGGTGGAACAAGGTCATGGCTTTGAATGGCCTACACCTGTTCCTATACTTAATGTTCAGATTACTCCTAACAAACTCCCTTTCATCCCTTTTAATGTAGGCATAAAGCCTGCACATCAAAATAGCAAGTCTCAAGATAAAGAGCAGGCCATTTAGAATTAAGCTAAGGAGGAATGTCTTCACTCAGAAGATGGTAAATTCCACAGAGAGCTGTGGAAGCTCTGTCATTGAGTGTGTTCAAGACTGAGATCAATTGATTTCTACATCAAGGGATATGGGATAGTGCAGGAAAATGGGCGTTGAAGTAGAAAATCAGCCAGGATCTCGTTGAATGGTGCAGCTATCATGAAGGGCTGAATGGCCTCCTCTTGCACCTGTGGAGTACACCTCTCATTACCTGATTCTCACTGTAGTGTCATTATTGGAATAGCTGCAGTGAAGTCAAGAAACATTTCAGTGACAGAAAGAAATATTATCAATTCAAAATCAAAATTATAAAATCAGTGCATTGACAGGAAGGGTTTTTATCACAATTTGCAATGGGCTTTAGTATCAGAACTGTGATACACTAACGTCTAAGTCAGAAAGTTGGGACTTCAGTGTCCACATGGGTCTGAATGGACTGGCTGCTTTTGTCACATCGTGCCTCATTTCCTCTTTCCCTCATTAAGTTTGGTGTGATATAAAACTGGTTGCGATTCCCTAGGAAGGCATTTTATATCAACCATATTCACTTGCCACAATCCAGTCAGATACATCAGTGCTGTACTGAGGGAGTGCTGCTTTGTTTTGGACAGGGTATTGAAGCAGGAAGATGAAAATAGGTCAGCAATCACTGCCTTTCTTTAATGTAGAGCAGGACAGCTCTCTGGGGTCCTGGTCAACACTTATCCCTCAGCAGAGTATTGTTATTGGTTACTGATGCATAGGACATGCAGCACCTGAAAGGGTTTACTAAAATCACAAGACAAGCTCCACCCATCAGGAAATAAAGGATTGATCCTGAGCCAGTGTCCTGTTGAGAAGCTATAATGTGAACTCTCTATGAGTCTGCTATTTGTGAGGCTTTTGTTTTTGGCTAAATGTTTTGATGAGGCAATAGTAGGAGAACAATTTTCCAGCTGGCAGCAACTTGCTGGGTAATTCTGTAAATCTTTTCCACAGTCATTCATCAGGATCCTTTGTTCTTCAGTAACCCCCCTCCCAAATTCCTCACTCAACTCTACTGCTTAAAATCTGATAAGGGCTCAATCTACAATTACAATTTGCATATTTAAAGTATCCAAGGGGCATTTTATTAATAACAAGCAGTGAATGGTCTTAACTGTTGTAATAACACTTGGGTAAACTCAAGGCCATTAACACCCAAAATTACATTTAAGATATCAAACCTGTTCTGTTCCTGTTCTACGTCTGTCTGGTAATTTCTAATTCTTCTGTTTCTTTCGCAGTGCTGTGGAAACAGGTATTCATTGGAAGTCAATAGACTGCAGCCAGATTGAATTTTCAATTGCAAGCAATTTTGACAGCAAGCTCACCTTCTGCACTCTGATAACCAGATATGTGAGAAATGTAGTGATGATCACAGTGCAAACAATGCTGATTCCAATAGCGGGTAAATAGTCGACTGATGTGACACAGTTAGCACATTGTCCTTTCACAGTATTTGGATCTCCTGTTTCTGCAGTTGTCTCTTCTGTTGATAAAAGATAGCACTTCCTTGTTAATCCGCCATTGTAAATCTTTCCCACTTTAAACATGTCACCTTCATTATGAAATGCAACAGCTAATGTCACGTTCAATGTTTGGGAGGCAACATTTATCAAAAAATATTAAACAGATTAGAGGCCCTTTCTCCTTAAGAAAAAAGCTGAGGAGTTGACCTGATAGAGATCTTTATGATCATGAAAGGATTTTTATGGGGTAGACATGGAAAAGATGGTTCCACATGTGGGAGAGACCACATCTAGAGGTCGATAACCTAAGGTGAAGGAGCTGCGCTCCGAGAGCTTGTGATTTCAAATAAATCTGTTGGACTATAACTTGCTGACAAGTCACTTCTGACTTTGTCCACCCCAGTCAAACAACAGCACCTCCACATCATGACCAACAAATCCAGTAGGGAGTTCAGGAGGACTTTACTGGACAGTGCTGAGAATGTAGAACTCACTACCACAGGGACACGGGCAGTAAACAGTATACATTGTTGATGCATTTAAGGGGAATTGAGATAAATATGTGGCACACAAAGGAATAGAAAGACATCTTGATGAGATTGAATGAAGAAAGGTGAGAGGAGATTGTTAGGGAGCATGAGCACAGCATAGGTCTGTTGGGCCAAAAATAGTTTGCATCACTTTATATCACTTTACAAAAGCAATGATTTGTTGCCCAGTCATATAGGTAAAAACAATGACTGCAGATGCTGGAAACCAGATTCTGGGTTAGAGTGGCGCTGGAAAAGCACAGCAGTTCAGGCAGCATCCGAGGAGCAGGAAAATCAATGTTTCGGGCAAAAGCCCTTCATCAGGAATAGAGGCAGCGTGCCTGCAGGGTGGAGAGAAAAATGAAAGGAGGGTGGGGGTGGGGAGAAAGTGGCATAGAGTATTGCAGTGGGAGTGGGACTCCCTGAGATTCTTGTAGAGAGAGGAGGAAAACTTCTTCAAGGCAGGCATCCTTGCAAGAGGATTCGCAGTAGGGTTAAAATCAACTAGGTAAAAACAATGAAGCTGAAACCAGATTCTGGCCCCGCCCAGTCATATCCCAAGTAATGTTTTAATTATCAGCTGCTTCACAAATCTGTGTAAAAAATCCACATACATTCCCTGTCTACAAACCTCACAGCCTGCTATCAGCTGTGGCTCAGTGGGTGGGATTCTTGCTGGTTTAGGTCCCATTCCAGAGATCTCAACATTAACTTTAGGCTGACACTGCCAATGCAATAAAGCTGGAGTGCTGCACTGTCAGAAGTACCTCCTTTTGGATGAATTGTGAAGAAGATGCCTTAACTTCCCTCTCCGTCGATGTGACAGATCTACTTGAAAGACAACAGGGAGTTCTCCATGGTTCCCTGGCTAATATATGTCCTTAAGTCAACATTATACAAATGAAAAAAAAAACTGGTTATCTAATCACTATCTCATTCTTGCTTGTGGGAGCTTGCTGTATACAGATTGGCTATTGCTCTTCCCAAATTATAGCTATAACTGTTTTTTAAAAGCACATTAAGGCCTATAAAGCCTTTTACTACTTTCGTAGAGGAGCTACATGCAATGAAGCTACTGTCTTTCTTGCAATTTTAATTTGCATTTTTCTGTCAACATTCATGATCGTGAATTGCCATATGCAATGTGACAGGATTAATTAATGATCTCAGAATTAAGACACCTCTATGCATCAGTGACCACAATATGATTGAAATTTACATCCACTTCGAGAAGGAGAAGACTGGGTCTAAGACTTGCATTTTAAACCTAAATGAGGGCAACCACTTGGGCATGAAAGCTGAGCTAGTGAAGGTGAACTGACGTAAGGACTTGGGGATAGATGAACAGAGACAGAGTGGTAGATATTTTAGGGGCTATTTCTGAAAGCTGAGAAAAAGTATATTCCTACTACAAAGAAACATCCTCAAGGGAGCGCCGACCATCTGCAGTTCTCTAAACGAATTTGGGTAAGCATCAAAATTGAGGAAAAAGCACAGAAGTGTGCAAAGATTGTGGCAATTCAGATGATTGGTCAAAACAAAGAACATCAGAGAATGACTAAAAGATTGATCAGGAGGAAGAAGTTAAAGTATAAGAGGAAGCCAGCTGGGAATGTGAAAACTGATAGAAACAGTTTTCTCAAGGTATTCAAAAAGGAAAAGAATAAAAAAATATTAACAGAAGGAGGGCATTGTTGGCTAGAGCAGCATTCACTGCCCATCCCTAATTTTTCAGAGGGTACTTAAGAGTGGTCCTCTAGAGAGTTAAAAATCACACAACACCAGGTTATAGTCCAACGGCTTTATTTGGAAGCACTAAGCTTTCGGAGCGCTACTCCTTTATCAGGTGGTTCTGGAATATAAGATCATAAGACACAGAATTTACAGCAAAAGTTTACAGTGTGATGTAACTGAAATTATATATTGAAAAGGACCTGGACTGTTTGTTAAGTCTCTCATCTTTTAGAATGGGCATGTTGGTTTCAGTTCTTTCATATGTAAATTGCAGAACGTTTTTAAAAGTTACACTGTCACAATTTAACAATTGGTGTCATGTCGGCCCAGATGATGCATTTAAGGCGTGAGTTGCCCTGTGTGAGACTGTCTGTGCCACAATGTTCAGATGGATTCTAATCTAAAAAAATCTCCTCTAAAGATTGAGAATGGGGAGCCAATTGTACATAATAATGAAACAGTAGCTTAAATGAACAAATATTTTGCTTCTGTCTTCACCATTCCAGTAATAAGCTGTAACTCAGGAGATAGAAGGGAGTGAGAAACAGCCTCAGAAGGTGGTGGTGGCAGGGCCACTAATAATTTTAAGACAGCACTAGATAGGTTCTGGTTAGGTGGGAATCAAGGGCTATTGGAATTGACTGGAATGTGGAATTTGAAACATAAACAGATTGGTCATGATCTTATTGAATGGCAGAGGAGAGTGAATTGGCTGAATGGTCCATATTTTAGATTAGATTAGATTTTCTACAGTGTGGAAACAGGTCCTTCGGCCCAACAAATCCACACTGCCCCTCCGAAGGGAAACCCGCCCAAACCCATTCCCCTACCCTATATTTACCTCTGACTAACGCACCTAACACTGGGGGCAATTTAGCATGGCCAATTCACCTGACCTGCACATCTTTGGATTGTGGAAGGAAACCCACGCAGACACAGGGAGAATATGCAAACTCCACACAGACAGGCAGGAATTGAACCTAGGACCCTGGTGCTGTGAGACAGCAGTGCGAACCGCTGAGTCACCGTGCCGCCAATAGTTGCTCCTATTTTGTATGTCTTTCATTCAATAGTTCGGTGAGCATGAGGTGGCTCTGTGGAGAAGATTTCTGTGCTTACAACTCTTTCGCCATCTTCCAACTCAATGGTCTCCAACACATAGGTCATGACTAGTTGGTTAATCATAGAGTCTCTGATGCTTGAAATTGTCACTTTTTTTAAATCAAGAAGTGAAGTGTGCAGTTAGCTGTTGGCTCAATTTCAAGCTTCTTACAAACATAACACCAAAATCGAATGAGCTGAACTGTGAACTGTAGGGAAAGGTTAGACAAGTAGCACATATGAACAGTGCTGTGAATGCATTCAAATCAAAAAGGGGGTCTGCGGTCCTCCTAATTCAAAAATAAAATGCTGCACCACTTTTAAGAAAATATAAGAAAAAAATGAAAGGCTAATGGTTCCACCCAGAAAGCTAGTGCACACCGACTAAGCTAGTCAAATTCAGCATGTGATTTCAGCAATTAGATGTCATGCTGTCATAGAGGAGTACAGCACGGAAACAGATCCTCCAGTCCAACTTATCCATGCCGACCAGATATCCGAGGCAAAACTGAGGACTGTAGATGCTGGAAACCAGAGTTTAGATCAGAGTGGCAGCATCTGAGGAGCAGGAAAATCGACGTTTCGGGCAAAAGACCAGATATCCTAACCTATTCTGGTCCCATTTGTCAGTACTTGGCCCATATCCCATCCAAACCTTTCCTATTCATATACCCATCCAGATGCCTTTAAATGCTGTAATTGTCCCAGCCTCCACCACTTACTCTGGCAGCTCATTCCATGCACGCATCATCCTCTGCATGAAAACATTGCCCCTTAGGTTCCTTTTATATATTTCTCCTCTCACCCTTTACCTTATGTCCTTGATTAGATTAGATTACATTACAGTGTGGAAACAGGCCCTTCGGCCCAACAAGTCCACACCGACCCACCGAAGTGGAACCCACCCATACCCCTACATTTACCCCTTATCTAACACTATGGGCAATTTAGCATGGCCAATTCACCTGACCTGCACATCTTTGGACTGTGGGAGGAAACCGGAGCACCCGGAGGAAACCCACACAGATACAGGGAGAATGTGCAAACTCCACACAGTCGCCTGAGGCGGGAATTGAACCCGGGTCTCAGGCGCTGTGAGGCAGCAGTGCTAACCACTGTGCCACCGTGCCGCCCACGGTGTTCTGGACTCGCCCACCCCAGGGAAAATACTTTGTCTATTTATCCTATCCATGCCCCTCATGATTTTATAAATCTCGACAAGGTCACCCCTCAGCCTCTGATGCACCTGTGAAACAGTATCAGCCTATTCAACCTCTCCCTGTAGCTCAAATTCTCCAACCCTGGCAACTTCCTTGTAAATCTTTTCTGAACCCTTTCAAATTTACAACATCCTTGCGATAGGAAGGAGACTAGAATTGCATGCAATATTTCAAAAGTGGCGTAATCAGTGTCATGTACAGCCGCAACATGACCTCCCAACTCCTGCAGACAGTGTAGTGCTGGAAAAGCACAGGAGGTCAGGCAGCATCCGAGGAGCAGGAGAATCAACTTTTCAGGCATAAGTCCTTCATCATTCCTGATGAAGGGCTTATGCCCGAAACGTCGATTCTCCTGCTCCTCAGATGCTGACTGGCCTGCCTGCTTTTCCAGCCCTACACTCTCGACTCTGAGCTCCAGCATCTGCAGTCCTCACTTTCTCCTCCCAACTCCTGTACTCAATACTCGACCAATAAAGGAAAGCACACCATATTGCCTTCTTTATTATCCTATCTACCTGCAACTCCACTTTCAAGGAACAATGAACCTGCACTCTATGGTCGCCTTGTTCAGCAGCACTCCCTAGGACCTTACCATTAAGTGTATGAGTCCTGCTCTGATTCGCTTTTCCAAAATGCAGCACTTCACATTTATCTAAATTAAACTCCATCTGCCACTCCTCACCCCATTGGTCCATCTGATCAAGATCCTGTTGTACTCTGTGGTAACCTTCTTCGCTGTCTGCTACACCTCCAATTTTGGTGTCATCTGCAAACGTACTAACTGTACTCCTAATGTTCACATCCAAATCATTTATACAAATGACAAAAAGTAGTGGACCAAGCACCGATCCTTGTGGCACTCCACTGGTCACAGGCCTCCAGTCTGAAAAACAACACCCCATCACAATCCTCTGTCTTCTACCTTCAAGCCAGTTCTGTATATAAATGGCAAGTTCTCCCTGTATTCCATGAGATCTAACCTTGCTAATCAGTCTCCTGGGGAACCCTTGTCGAATGCCTTATTAAACTCCAATTAGATCACATCCACAGCTCTGCCCTCATCAATCCTCTTTGTTACGTCTTCAAAAAACTCAATCAAGTTTGTGAGACATGATTTCCCATGCACAAAGCCATGTGACTATCCCTATTCAGTTCTTGCCTTTCCAAATACATATAAATCATATCCCTTAGGATTCCCTCTGACAACTTTCCCACCACTGAAGTCAGGCTCACTGGTCTATAGTTCCCTGGCTTGTCCTTACCATCTTTCTTAAATAGTGGCACCACGTTAACCAACCTTCAGTCTTCAGGCACCTCACCTGTGACTATTGATGTAAATATCTCAGCAAGAGGCCCAGCAAACTCTTCCTTAGCTTCCCAGAGTCATACGGTATAGGTCCTGGGGCTTTATCCACTTTTATGCGTATCAAGATATCCGACACTTCCTCCTCTGTAATATGGACATTTTCAGGGTGTCACCATCTATTTCCCCATATTCTATATGGTGTGATGAGACAAATCATGGTGTTTGTCTCAAATCCATTTCTTCATGTAGACACTGGGGGTTGACTACCAAGCTCCATCAGATGTTTGATTTACAAAGCAGTGGAGTTGATATGGAAATAATTACTATACAAAATGAAATTAGGCTAGTAGACAGATCAAGGAATGGAGCAATTTGAGGGTCTCGTACGCAGAGAAAAATTTCCGCTCCTGCCATCCTGTGTTTTTAAAGTACAGGTTTATATTGACTCCACATACTGCCGTGAGACACTGTTCTCTCAAATGAGGATAATCAGTGTCATGTATCTAACCTGCCTCATACATAGCCATTTGATGGACTGTATATGACTAGCAGTCTCAACCTATCACACTTTCCAACCCAGAATTCAAGGCACAAGCAGACAATGCACAGTCTCAGGTGTGGATATTCTTATGTTATTAAGCTGGAGAGGGTTCAGAAGAGATTTACCACAATGTTGCTGGGAATGGAGGGGTTGGGTTATAAGAAAAGGCTGGATGGGATAGAACCTTTTTTCACTGAAGCTTAGTACATTCAGGGACAACCTTACAGAGGTTTATAAAATCATGAAGGGCATGGATAAGGTGAATGGCAGATGTCTTTTCCATTGGGTGGGGGATTTCAAAACTATTTTTAAAGTGTGAAGAGAAAGATTAAAAAAAAGACATAAGCGACATTTTATTTACACAGACAGTGGTTCGTGTGTAAAATGAAATTTCAGAAGAAGTGGTAGATGCGGGTACAGTTACAACGTTTAAAAGATGTTTAGATAAGTACACGAATAAGAAATATTTGGAGGGATATAGGCCATGTGCAGGTAGGTGGGACAAGTTTAGTTTGGGATTATGGTTTTCTTTAGGGTAGTTACTGTTTTACACTCAACATCAAATTTTGATAGTGATCTGTGCCTTAAAGGGCTGGCAACCACTGTTGTAACATGTGTTTAAAAAAAACCTTACATTCATCAGACATTATCGACATCATGAACAATTTATTGATTACACAGAATCAATCGCACATTGCACCAAGACTGAATGAATCCTTTATCCTTAAAGAGGCTGCTTCCTACTTCACAAAATTATTGAACTCAGTCACAAGATTCCCTTCAATTCTGTGTGCTTCCATTTTTGTTATAATCTCGTGTGGTAAGATATCAAATACCATATTGACAACATTCATAGGCATTGCCGTATCCTCCATTTGCATGACCAGATAGATTGGTCAGAAATTACAAATCCTTCAGAAATCCGTGTAGATCTTTGTTAAGAAACTGATGCTTGTCTTTTTCTGAAGAAATGGTACAATTCCAAAAGAGGGTGAAGGAACAGAGGGACCTGTGAGGATGTGTGCATAAATTATTGAAGGTAGCAAGTCAGATTGAGAGCCCGGTTATTAAGGGCACACAATATCTTAGGTTTTATTACAAAGAGTATAGGGTACAAGTGCCGAGAGATGATATACTGTACACTAATTCAACTTTAACTGGACTATTGCATCCAGTTCTGAGCTCCATACTTCAGGAAAAATGGGAAGGCAGGAGAGAAGGTGCTGAAAAGATTTGCAAGATTGGGTCCAGATGACGAACTTCAGTCAATAGAGGGCTGATTGGGGACCAAAAAGGGGATTTATACTTAGAGGCAAGAGTCATGACCAGGTACAAAATGAATACTTTACATCCGTCTTTACTTATGAGGTGTATCCAATAAGATTGAGCTGAACTGCCTCAAACTTCAACTCCTCTTTCCTGCCGGCTCGCTGATGTGGATGACAGACATTCACGACTCTCTGGGAGAAGAAATTCCTTCATGTTTCAGTTTTAAATTGTGTCTCCATTATTCTGTAACTATATCCTCTAGTTAGACACTCCCATGCTTGTAGGAACATCTTCTCAATATCTATCTTGTCAAGATCCCTCAGATCCAAAGTGGACAGGGAGAAGTTGTTCCTATTGGTCAAAGGATCAAGAAGCAGAGGGCACAGAATTAAGTTAATTGGAAAGGAAAAAAATGAATCATGAGGAATATGTTCATGTGGCAAGTGCCAATTAAAGAATTGGCTTGATGATAGGAGACAGAGGGAAATGGTGGACGGTTGTTTTTCAGACTGGAGGCCTATAACCAGCAGTGGTTTGCAGGGATTGGTGCTGGATCCACTGTTGTTTGTCACTGATCTGCATGGTTTGGATGAGAATGTTGGAAGCATGTTTTATAAGTTTGCTGATGACACCAAAATTTGTAGTATATTAAACACTGAGGAAAGTTATCTAAGATTACAAGGGGATCTTAATCTATTGGGCTAATGGATCAAGGAGTGGCAGTTGGAGTTTAATTTAGATAAATGTGAGGAGTTGCATTTTGGTTAAGACAAATAAGGGCAGAATTTACACAGTAAATGGTAGAGCCCTGAGGAGTATTGCAAAACAGAGAGATCTCAGGGTTCAGGTATATAGTTCATTGAAAGTGGTGTCACAGGTAGACAAAATAGTAAAGAAGGCATTTGGAATGTTTGCCTTCATTGCTTAGATTATTGAGTTGGGATGGCATGTTGTGCTCGTACAGGACATTGATGAGATGACATTTGGAGTACTGTATCCAGTTCTGGTAACCCTGCTATAGGAAGGATATTATTAAAGTGCAGAGTGTGCAGAGAAGATGTACAAGGATGTTAACTGGATTGGAAGGTTTGAATTGTAAGGAGAGGCTGGATACGCTGGAACATTTTTCACTGGAGCATAGGAGGTTGAGGGGTGACCTTTGAGATTTTTAAAATCATGAGGGGCACAGATAAGGTGAATAGCAAAGGTCTTTTCCCGAGGATGAGGGAGCTCAAAACTAGATACATAATTTCAAAGTGACAGGAGAAAGATTTGAAAGGGACCCTCTCACTGAGAGAGCCGAGAGGTGTAGGCAGGTTCCGTTGAGGTGTTCAGGAGGGAATTGAATTTTTATCTGAAGAGGAAGACTGTACAGGATTATCAGGAGAAAGCAGGGAGTTGCAGTAGGTGAATTGCTCCATTGGCGAGCCACTGTATATACAGGGCGTACCGAATATCCTCCTTTGGTCGTGGTGAGGTGAACCTTTCAGTGGAACTGAAGTAAAATAGAAATATATTGGTTTCAAATCAGTGGAAGGGAGTTGGATGCAGGAAGAGTGAGATGAAAATTCTGTGGTAGGGTGATGGGCAAAGGAGATTAAGTTGCAAAAGTGTACAAGTGCCATTGGGAGTGGTAATGCATACAATAAAGGACAAAAGACATCTTCAGATGTGAGAGGAATGGCTATATAACAATAATTTCAATGCAACATAAATAGGTAAAATTATAACAAGACCAAACTAGTCACATGTTTATTGTGAACAGCAGGAATTGCCACACCCAGAGATAATAATGCATTGAGCTGGGAATTTGCAGGTTCCCTATAAAAATGATTTCATGGCGAAATTAACTGCAGCAACATAATTCCACAGAAAAACCACAGCTATTTCACTGCCGATTGAATACAATTTGTCATGTTTCGTAATATTCTCGGAAGTTTGCAAAATGAAAAGATTATTTTACAAACTAAAAGGCAAACTAAAAATTTGATCAAAGAACTGGAATTTAAAACGTATACAGGTCGTTCTGCTATAACGTGCGTTTTGTTAATGCAAATTTGCTAAAACATGATTGACGAATCGGGGACAGTTTTTAAAGTGCAAACTTTTAAAGTGTGTATTAGTTATAATGTGATTCCAGCTCCATTAGTTTAAATGGTGCTGCTATTAAGCGATTTTCTCAATAAATGGGATTGCAAAAGAACAGAACTATCACGTTATAGCAGAACCAAGTGTATTTACAAAATTACGAGGTCTTTGCAGGGAAAGCAGATGAATGTGCATGATTTGAAAAAGTTGGCACAGGCATAGGGATAATGCAGTAAGATTATCCTTAAAAAGATCACTTGGCACATTCAATTTCAGTTTCTCCTTAGTCACTTTACCCATAAGTCTTTTTTTGATCAACAAGCAATATGTGCTATTTTCCTTCATATGAATCATAATGAGGATTCGGAACTTCAAATTACCTCTTAAATGAAGTTCAACTTGAAACTGATCTGTCATCTTTGTATGTTAGAGCAAGTTAGAGCAGTTTCCAATGGAACACATGAATGGCTGTTACCACACTTGCTTTTCCAATCACAGTATCATCCCAGTTTGAGTAATAACTTTTACACTTATTTAATAGATAATTAAAAACTGGAAGGTCCAATATAGACTGGAAATCAATATTCCAATAGGGGTTGGAAAATGTTGCCCTCCCCCACCCAACTCACATCTGAATTTCCAATGTCAAATCCATCGAGTTTGACTTCAAGTAAAAAAGTATTCAGAAAAATATCTACGCTCAAGAGTGCTTTTACTTTACTGTGGGAGTCACTGGTGTAACCCTTTCTTGCTGTGCATGATACTTTGTTACATTCACAGCATTGACACCAGTGTGCTTTGTAAAACTTGCATACTATGGTGGATGTCTTGAAGGGTAAAGGTGGATAAATCCCCAGGACCTGGTCAGGTGTACCTGAGAACTCTGTGGGAAGCTACGGAAGTGATTGCTGGGCCTCTTGCTGAGATATTTGTATCATCGATAGTCACAGGTGAGGTGCCGGAAGACTAGAGGTTGGCAAATGCGATGCCACTGTTTAAGAAGGGTGATAAGGACAAGCCAGAGAACTATAGATCAGTGAACCTGACGTCGGTGGTGGGCAAGTTGTTGGAGGGAATCGTGAGGGACAGGATGTACATGTATTTGAAAAGGCAAGGACTGATTAGGGATAGTCAACATGGCTTTGTGCATGGGAAATCATGTCTCACAAACTTGATTGAGTTTTTTGAAGAAGTAACAAAGAGGATTGATGAGGGCAGAGCGGTAGATGTGATCTAT
>NC_057728.1:52648330-52657736 GCF_004010195.1 Chiloscyllium plagiosum
TTCTGGTCTCCTTCCTATTGGAAAGATGTTGTAAAACTTGAAAGGGTTCAGAAAAAATTTACAAGGATGTTGCCAGGGTTGGAGGATTTGAGCTATGGGGAGAGGCTGAACAGGCTGGGGCTGTTTTCCCAGGAGTGTCGGAGGCTGAAGGGTGTCCTTATAGAGGTTTACAAAATTATGAGGGGCATGGATAGGGTAAAGAGGCAAAGTATTTTCCCTGGGGTCGGGGAGTCCAGAACTAGAGGGCATAGGTTTAGGGTGAGAGGGGAAAGATATAAAAGGGACCTAAGGGGCAACATTTTCACACAGAGGGTGGTATGTGTATGGAATGAGCTGCCACAGCAAGTGGTGGAGGCTGATACAATTGCAACATTTAGGAGGCATTTGGATGGGTATATGAATACGAAGGGTTTGGAGGGATATAGGCTGGGTGCTAGCAGGGGGGACGAGATTGGGTTGGGATATCTGGTTGGCATGAACGGGTTGGACCGAAGGGTCAGTTTCCACGCTGTATATCTCTATGACTCTATGTTCCAGCACAAATAGAATGGAAAATTCTTCAATTCTGTTTTAGAATGATAGACCTTTACAGCGAGGAAAGAGGCCCTTCAACCCATCATGTCCATACTGGTCATCAAGCACTTATCTATTTCAGTCCCATTTTCTCGCACTTGGCCTGCACGCTTGTGCGTTCTAGTGATGATCTACATACTTCTTAAATCGTGGTTCCTACCTCTGCCACCCTTTTATCCATGACCCACGACCCTCTATGTGAAAACAATTCTTTCTTAAATTCCCTGTAAACCTCCTGTCATTTTGTGTGCCCCTGGTTATTAACCCCTTTAATAAGTGGAACATTTTGCCCTCCTTCCCCTATCTATGCCCCTCATAGTTTTGTGTACTTCACTCAGGTCACCCTTTCGCCACTTCTGCTCGAAGGAAAACAACCCCAAACTATCTCCTCTCCCTTCATGGCTGAGACCATGCAAACCCTTGGTGAATCTCCAATGTCCAGTCTGTTTCCTGTCATTGAGACTGCTGGTTCTCCATCAGATCTGAAAATCCACTCATTTTCAGCTGCTCCACTGCTGACACCATGTTTTAAGTGCTGTGTGCAATGGCTGCTACAGGCTCCACACAAATGCACTTACATCAGAGGCAGAGGGGTCACGTGATGACAGCAATCCAACCAAAACAATAGGACCCAATTATATTTCTCCAAACAAATTCCTGACAGATGTCAGTGGGAAAATGCTGGAGTCCATTATTCAGGAAGAGACAGCAGGTCCTTTAGAAGAGCTTAACGTAATCAGTCAACATGGTTTTGTGAATGGGAGATCATGTTTGACAAATTGGCTCATGTTTCTAGGAGAATTTAACAAATAGAGCTGATAACGGAGAACCAGTAAATGAGCATTTGGAGTTCTCGCAGATATTTAATAAGGTGCCTCATAAGAGATTACTGCACAAGATAGAAGCTTACAGTAATGTATTAGCACAAATTGAGGATTGGTTAACACACAAAGAGTCAGGATTAATGGATTTCCTTTAGGTTGGAAAGATTTAACTAGAAGAGTGCCAAAAGAATCAGCCCTCGGGTCTCAATTAGTTACTGTCTATATTCGTAACTTGGAGAAAATGTATTGAAGTTTGCTAATGGTACAAAAATAAGTGGAAGGGCTACTTGTGATAAGGACACAAGGAATCTGCAAGGGGATATAAATAAGTTTAGTGTGTAGGCAAAAACTTGGCAGTTAGAGTTCAGGACAGCAAAGTGTGAGGTCATGCATGTCAGGTAGGAAGAATCAAAAGGCAGGCAATTATTTAAATGGAGAGAGACTCCAAAAAAAATTGCAGCAGAGTAATCTGGGTGTTCTTGTGCATAAAACATAAATGGTTCACATGGGGATACAAGAAGTAATCAAGAAGGCAAATGGAAATTTGGCTTTTATTGCCTTGTTACAATTGGACAGGGTGTTGCTGCACATACAGCACTATGTACAGATTTGTTTTCTGTACTTACAAAGCAAAGTACTGGCAATGGAGGCAGTTCAAAAGAGATTCACTGGCTGATTTCAGGGGAGATGGAGTTGACTTATCAACACCAGCTAAATAGGTTAAGGCTTTATTAATTATAGTTTAGAAGAATGGAGGTTTATCTTATTAAACAGAGGCAGTTCTGAGTGGGGCTTGACAAGGTAGATGTTGACAGGGTCTTTCTGGTAGTGGAAGGAATCACAATCTAGGGAACTTTGTTCTGGAATAAGAAGTGCTCATTTAAAACTGTGATGGCAAGGAACGTATTTCTCCCAGAGAGTAGTAAACATCTAGAATTCTCTACCCCAGAGAGTGATGGAGGATAAAGTGGCATAGTGGCTCAGTAGTTAGCACTGCTGCCTCACAGCACCAGAGTCCCAGGTTCAATTCCAGCCTCAGGCAACTGCCTGTGCGGAGTTTGCACATTCTCCCCGTGTCTGCGTGGGTTTCCTCCCACAATCCAAAGATGTGCAGGTCAGGTGAATTAGCCATGCTAAATTGCCCATAGTGTTGGGTGCATTAGTCAGAGGGAAATGGGACTGGGTAGGCTACTCTTCGGAGGGTCGGTTTAGACTTGTTGGGCTGAAGGGCCTGTTTCCACACTGTAGGTAATCTAATCTAATTCCAGCCTCGGGCAGTTGTCTGTGTGTGGTTTGCATGGTTTTCTCTGTGTCTGCATGAGTTTTCCTCCCAGGTTAGGTGAATTGGTTATGCCAAATTGCCCCTGTCCAGGGATGTGTAAGTTAGGTGCACTAGCCAGGGGTAAATATAGGGGAATGGGTCTGGGTGAGTTACTCTTTGGAGGGTTGTTGTGGACTTGTTAGGCTGAAGGGCCTGTTTCCACACAGTTTTAAAATAAAAATCACTGAAAGGTGTGTAAAGTGAAAGCAGCTGGAGTTTTGAAATACAGGGGAGTAAAAGGACATAAAAGAGAAATTGGGCCTGTGGCAGGTCAGCCATAATTTTATAGAATGATGGAGGCAAGTTCGAAAGGCCAAACGGCCTATTCTTGCTTCCATTACATATCATCTGGTAGGTATCAAATTGACATGTAACATGATTAAATGATTTCAGCAAGGCAGATAGAGAGAGCCACTATTTCATCTGAAGTGGGGATTTCAGAACATCTCAACTTTAGAAATAAGCCCTTTTGAGGTGATCAGGAGCTACTTCTTCACACAAATAATTATTGGATTCTGGGATTCTTTCCTTCAAAAGCTGGTGTTCAATTCAAAATTTCAAGTGAGATTTTAGCAGAGCAAGGGTGATGGAACTAACTGGGTAAGTGGAGTCAAGATGCAGATTAGATACAGGTTCCTTGAATAGCAGGACAAACTCAAGGGGCTGAATAACCTCTTTCTGATCCCATGCTATCTTTCTCACTGGGGCTTGGTATAATGTGGTTTTGGGCATGGGTGGTCTTCTCAGTTCCAATTTGGATGAGGGAACGGCTTAACCGAATGAAGCCCACTTCTTCCTGGGTGGGATCATGAGAGTGATCAGATTATACGACTCTCGATCAATCTTTGACCACAGCCTCACTCAATCTGGCACAGGTCTAGGTTTTGGATTTTACCTACTCCTGTATTAAGACTGTAATGTGACTCGTTGCCAAATTGAGGAAGTCAGATGTTTTGAAATCAGAGGGAAGCACGAGTAGAATATTCCCACGATTTAGTGTGAAGAAGGACAATGATTCATTGCTGGTGGATGTCACGTGTAAAGCTTTCAAATTTTCACTTTTTTGATGGCTCTGCTCTATTTACATTTTGCCACACTCTGACATTGCACTATTTACGTTTTCAACTGAAAAGATTGAATACAGTATCGCCCCTACACTTCCTTGACCTCCAAGTCACTATACGGGAATCTGGAATGCACTGCCTGGGACACTAGTTGAAGCGGGAAGCCTCATAATCTTTTAAATAGTACTCGGGTTAGTATTCAAAGCGCCTAATTCTTGAAAGTGGGATTAGAACAGTAAGAGCAGTTTACTGTTGTTGCAGACTTAATGGGTTGGAAAACCTCTACGGTATAATTATATAACTTTATGATACCACACCCAGTTAGGCTTGTTAAGAGTGACAGATTCAGGAAACGTGCCAAAAGCTTCTGTCGATTCAGCAACATCAGAGAGATCTGTCACAATGAGGTTGCTTGTGGGGCGCAAAGGTGTTTGTATAAAAGTGTTACAGCCAAATCATCAATGTGGGAACACCTCCCCACCCCAATAATATATCAAACTGCTGAAAGCTTCCAACTTTTTCTGCACTTTGTCTCAAATTTCTGATGCCTTTAGCAATGTGTAATAGCATTGTAGTATTGTCACTGGTACTAGTAATCCTTAAACACCAGGTTAATATCTCAGGAGGTAGGTTCAAATCCCAATGTGATTGATGATGAAATTTAGTAAAATGCTAGTGTAATGGCAGCCATATACCAACTTTCTTTTGTCATAAAAGCCCATTTAGTTCACTAATCTTACCCAGTCTGGACTACACATCACTCAAGACCCAAGGCATTGTGGCGAACTCTGAACTGCTGACTCTCGGTGTTAGGGTTGGGTAATAAATGCTGTCCTCAACAGCAGTGCTCACATCTCATGAACAAATTAAAACAAAAAAAATCCCTCACACTCCTGTGCTGTTACTGCCCAGTACCCTACCCTCCTGGTAAGGTTTGCAGGGCTCTGGGAAAAGAGCACAGGATTGGAACTAAATAGTTTGTGCATTTGATAAAGCTAATGTCCATTTAAATGTATTTGTACTTAGCTCAGGATACTCCAGAACACCTTACAGCCAATGAAACACTTTTGTGATCAATAACCAGAGTATATGCTTCTGAGCAATGTTAGTTGTTGGGAAACACTGACCTGGAGATCAGGCAGAACACTCCAAAATCATGACATGACATCTTCTACCTCTCCCTGAGAGGGAAGGTGGGTGTCCTTTTCAATCTTTATCCTGCATTAAACCAAAGGGTCCTCAGGTCATTGATCACATTGCTTTTTGTGGGAGCTTGCAGTACCTTTAAAAAAGTTCTGCAGCATTTCTTGCATTACAACTGTGACTGTGTTTCAAGGCCTTTCATTGGCTGTAAAGTGTTTGAAACATCCTGATCTCATGACAGGTGCTATATAAATGCACATTATTTCATTTACTCTTTTGAGCACTGCAGCTCCATGCTGACTGACTGATCGTTTTCCAAAGCTGTTGATGAAATCATAGGGTCAGAAATGCCTCCCTTCATTTGTGAAATCCCATTATAACAATTTCATGTGTCCTTTCTCCAATCCGAATGAAATCATATAAAGAACATGAAGCTAGGCACTGGCTCTGTACTGGCCTCCCAAAAAGAGCCACCTACATCACCTCACTCCACGGTGTTTCTCTTTTCAAATGTCGGCAAGTAAACTATTTTACTTACAACTAAAGTGAAGCAGCTTTCATGGTATTAGCTGTAGGATACCTAAACACTAGAGTGCTAGAGAGGTGCCTAACACCACACTCAGTTGTTTGTAAACATATCCAAACTGGTATTGGCATGCTCCAACAATAACAATTTCTATTTCTTTAGCATGATCCACGTGAGGGAGGTGTTGGAGTGGTTGTAATGTTACTGGAGCAATAATCCAGAGCCCCAGAGTATCTGGGTTTCAATAATACTATGGCAGATGGTGAAATTTGAATTCACCAAAACTAAATCTGGAACTAAAAGCTATCCTTTGTGACCATGTCATAAAATCCCATCTGGTTTCATGAATGTTCTTCAGGGGAGGATATCTGTCTTCGTGTTATTCCATAGAAACACAGAAACTAGGAGCAGAAGCAAGTACTTTGGTCCTTCAAGCCTGCAATGCCATTTAATATGTCATGTCCGATCCTCTATCTCTATGCTATATTCCCACTTTTTCCCCATATCCCGTAATAGCTTTAACATTAAAAAATCTATTTTTTTCTTGAATATATTCAATGAACGCCTTCACAGCTTTCTGTGGCTAATAATTCCACAGTTTCACTACCCTCTGAGTAAAGACTGCCTTCCTCAGTTCATTCCTAAATAGTTTAACCCTGTATCCTGAGACTTTGTCTTCTAGTTCTAGAATCCCTACCAGGGAAAACATCTTCCCTGCATTTAGTCTGTCCGGCCCTGTTACAGTTGAGTACATTTTAATCAAATTCCTCTCCTTCTAAACTCTAGAGTATTCAGGCCCAGTTGATCCAATCTCTCTTCATAGGACTGTCCTGCCATATCCTTCATTAGTCTAATCAACCTCTGCTGCACTCCCTCTATGGCTAATATATCTTTTCTTTAGGTAGGGAGACCAAAACTCAATGTAATATTCCAGGTATTATCTCACCAAGACCCTGTAACTTTGCAGTAGAGCATCCCTATTTCTGAACTCAAATCTTACAATGAAGGCTAACATAACCTTTGCCTTCCTAACTGCTTGCTGCATGTGTCTGTCTACTTTCTTAGTCTGGTGTACAAGTACACCCTGATCCTTTTGTACGTCTACATTTCCTAACACATCACTACTTAAATAATGCTCTTCATTTCTGTTTTTCAGACCAAAGTGGATAATTTCACATTTAGCCATGTTGTGTTGTATCTGCCATTTGCTGGCTCATTTACTCAATTTGTTTAAATCACCTTGAAGCCACCTTGTATCCTCCTCACTACTCACAATCCCACCTAGTTTTGTGTCATTAGCAAACTTAGAAATGTTGCATTTGGCTCTCTGACCCAGGTCATTGATATATAACACTGATCTTTACATTAACCTGCTAGTCAATCAGAAAATGATCCATTTACTGTGTCTATTCTGTCAACCAATTCTTTAGATTAGATTCCTTACAGTACGGAAACAGACCCTTCGGTCCACCAAGTCCACACTGATCCTCCGAAGAGCAACACACACAGACCCATTCCCCATATTTACCCCTGACCAATGCACCTAAAAAAAATGGGCAATTTACCATGGCTAATTCATCTGACCTGCACAAACTTGGATTGTGGGAGGAAACCCACACAGACATGGGGAGAATGTGCAAACTCCACACAGACAGTCACCTGAGGTGGGAATTGAACCTGGGTCCCTGACGCTGTGAGGCAGCAGTGCAAACCCCTGAGCCACCGTGCCGCCCCAGTTCTTAATCCATGTTATTGTATTAACTTGTATCTCATGTGTTTTAATTCTGCACAATAACCTCTTATGAGGGATTTAAAAACAGCCAAGTGTACCACATCCACTGGTTTGCCCTTATCTGCTCTACAATTGGGACGACTATCCGACAGACCAGTCAAGCAACAGCCTGACAGTCATTCCCACAGAATCAAACCTTACAATGTCTTAGGTACCTGCAATACCATCCCTGGTTATGTCCTATATGTCTTGAAGCACAGATCTAGCAGATGTGGCTGCACAGTGGCATGGAGTCAGGGACAAACTGCCCTGTGAGTTCTCAACATTGAGTCCAAACTCAATTAAGCCTCACAACATCTTTTTACGCACTCCGGGAAACCTCCACCACCTACCAGCCTCCACCATCTTCCCCCAACCCCCTTCAACTACTGAATCAGGACTCCTCCACATAGAACATCACTTGAAAGAAGCACTGAAGGTGGCAAGAGCACAGAATATACTCTGGGCCATCAATGTCCATCACCAATTATGGCTTGGCAGCACCACTACTGATTGAACTAGCTCGCCTTAAAGGACATAGACTGAGTCTGTAGCAAGTGATGAGGGAACCAACAAGAGAGAAAAATCTACCTGACCTTGAAGTCACCAATCTATCTGCTGTAGAGATGTCCATCTATCACAGTATGAGTGACCACTGCACAGGCTTTGTGGAGGTGAAGTCCTGCCTTCACATTCAACATATTCTCCATCATGTAGCATGGTGCTATTAGCTTGCTAAATGACACAGACCTCAAACAGATCAAGCAACTCAGGACAGAGCATGCATGAGACATTGTGGGCCATCAACAGCAGCAGAATTATTCTCCAACACAATGGGCAACCTCATGGACTGACATATCATGCACTCTACCATTATTATCAAGTCAGAAGATCAACCCTGGTTCAACAAAGAGTGCAGTATGGCATGTGAAGAGCAGCACCAGGAAGCTCCTTGGATGCTGCCCGAACTGCTGTGCTCTTCCAGCACCACTAATCCAGATATCTAAAAATGAGATGTAAACCTGGTAAAGCTACAAAACAGAACAATTTGTATGCCAAACAGCAAAAACAGCATGCAATAGATGGGTTTAAGCAATCTCTCAACCACTGGATCAGATCTAAAATCTGCAGTCCTGCCACGTCCAGTTGCAAATGGCGGTGGACAATTAAACTTCCAACAAAACGTGTCTATGTGGGTTGCTCTTCGGAGGATCAGTGTGGACTTGGTGGACCGAAGGGCCTGTTTCCATACTGTAGGGAATCTAATCTAAAGAATTGGTTGACAGAATAGACACAATATAGCTTCACAAATATTCTCATTCTCAACAACGGTGAGCTCTTCAATGCAAAAAACAAAGCTAATGTATATTTGCTTCATTTCAGCCAGATGTGCCAAGTGGATGACCCCTCTCAGCCTTCATCTGAGGTTGCCAATACCATAGATACCAGTCTTCAGCCAATTTGATTCATTCCATTTGAAATAAAGAAACAGCTGAAGACACTGGATATTGCAAAAATTATGGACTCTGACAATGTGGTACTGAAGACATGTGCTCCAGAACTAGCTAGGCCTACTCCATTCTAGTTCAACTATAATATTGACATTTACATGACACTGTAGAAATTTTCCCAGGTACATCCAATACAAGAAAGCAGGACAAATCCAACTCTTCCAATTACTGACCTATCAGTCTACTACTAACATGCAGCAAAGTAATGGATAGGTTGTTGACAGGACTGTTGAGGCAATTGCAAAGGAACAGTCTACCCACTGACACTCAGTTTGTGATATGCCCTGCTCACTAGGCTTCTCGCTTTATGATAGCCTGGATCCAACATGAATTCGAGATGTGAGGTGAGAGTGACTGCTCTTGTAAGAACACATTTGCCTGAGTATGACATCAAGCAAAGCTAGCAAACATGGGAGTCAATAGGACAGTTTTAAGTTGGCCAACCTGTGACCATGTAACCACATTCAATGATTATAAAAACCCATTTGGTTCATTAATGTCCTTTAGGGAAGGGATTCTGCCATGTTCACCTGATCTGAAAATGTGTTGCTGGAAAAGCGCAGCAGGTCAGGCAGCATCAAGGGAACAGGAGAATCGACGATTCCGGCATAAGCCCTTCTTCAGGAATGAGGAAAGTTTGTCCAGCAGGCTAAGATAAAAGGTAGGGAGGAGG